>NC_057808.1:437167207-437467207 GCF_018294505.1 Triticum aestivum
GATGGTGCGGCAACGCAACTCCGCCAGATCTAGCCGTGTCGTGACGCGGGCTGCGGGCGGCGAGGACTGCGGACGGCGCCGTGGGGTCCGGCTTCCTCGGGCGCGGCGGCGGAGCGCGGCGACCGGTGTGTCGGATCTGAGGCGGCGGCCTCGCTGGTACGGACGGCGCTCCTCTGGTGGCAGGGAGTGCTCGTCGGTGAGGTAGGCCGGATCCCCTCGGCTGCGTGGGCAGCGAGGTCCCGATGGGCGCTGGTCATGGCGCGGGGAGGTCCCGGTCTCCCCTCGTAGGATCGGAGGCGAGCTGGTCCGCTCGTCATGCATGACCTCCGGCCGGTCTGGATCTCCGGCGTGCACGCGCCTGCTGATGTTGTGGCTGGTTCGGAGGTGGCGGCAGGGTGCTTGGCCGGGGGAAACCCTTGGCCGCCGGTGGCGGTCACGGCGTCGATGGCGTCCCGGACGCCATTCCCTCCTTGATGGCGGCGCCGAGGCTAAACCTCCCCTGCCTCCCCCCTCCCCCTGCGCCCGGGTGAAAACCCTAGCCCCGGTGGCTAAGCGGCGGCGGCGCCACAGCGTCGTTACCTTCTTGAAGGCGCCGACTTGGGCATGGGGATGTTGGGTGTGCATGGCGAGTTTGTCTGGTTCCTGGTGGCGGCCCATGTCTGGCCGTGTCTCCGATGGCGACCTCGCCCTTTCTCACCTTGTACTTGCCATGGTGGAGCGGTACTTCATCTCACTCATTGATGGCGGCGGAGATCGGCGGCATGGCGCCGTGGAGGCTCGGCGTCCGATGTGCGGAGATGGACTCGCGCAGGAGGAGGTAGTTGTCTGGCGTCATGGTGACGTCGATGGCAGTAGTGGCCTTCACAAGGTAGAAGATTCAATATAATCTGAAGACGGACCTGTGAAAGATGGCGGCGACGACACAAGAGTGCGTCTGACCGGATTGTGCCCCAGACCCGGTATGTGGCTCGGCTGGGGCTTCCGGCTTTTGATGTTAGGTTTAGGTGAGTGGTTTGAGTAGTGGCCCAGCTAGCATCCCTACATCATATGGATAAGAGGAGCGGCATATGTTGCCAAGATGGTAGTTTCAGGTATATTATTTGTAATACTTTGCAAGGTCCTCGAGAATAATTAATAAAGTGGCCGTATGCATCTCCCTGATGCAGAGGCCGGGGGTCATCCTCCTTTTCTAAAAAAAAAAGCTACGGCCGAACAGACCCCTCAAACTTAAACTGTAAATCAAATATTCGCTTATATTCTTTCCCAGCATTTTCTTCTTCCTCTCACCCGTGTCCATGGTCAGTTAGCTTGCTCCCACGAAACTGATGGACAGTGATGCATAAAGCGGCCAAATATGGAGCCGCCGGCGACCAAATACGAAGCGCATGAAGCGGCCAATCCAGGTGCTAGCTAGCTCCTCCGTCGGGGCAGCCAGACTAGAGCTAGCTAGCTAGCTCAGCTCGAATCGATCCAGGAGCTAGCTAGCTCCTCCATCGTCGTAGCGAGGGACGCAGCCGGGACAGGCGGCCGGCGGCCGGGGGACCGGGGCGGCCGTGGACGGCGGACGCGGACGGGCTGCCGGCGTACAGGGATGGGCGGGGCGGCGTGGACGGCAGACGCGGAAGTTTCCGTGGCAGTTGGGTTCCTGCCAACTATTTTCTTCCGATACAGGGCACCGTAGAAGCGGACGCGAAAACTGTGTTTTTGCAGATCGGGAGGAGTTTTTTGCCGCACCCCTTAAAAAAATTAAAGGTCGAAGGTGTAAAATGTGTCTGTTCGGCCTACTTTTTCCGTCCGAAATTGAAAACTGATGGTTATTTTACAGTTCAGTGGGATATAAGGGGTCTGCTAGAGATGCTCTGAAGGGAGCTATAAATGGAGGCCATGTACACATATATACTCACACCTAGAATGCACACATGCACACCCTACCTTTGTGAGCATCTTTGAGAGACTGGGCTGGCACATCGTTTTGAGATTGACGAAGTCGCTATGGTGTTAAGTTTAAGACTTGAACCCTGATGGGCGGGGATACCACTGTTTTCCTAACTGTCCAACCACAGATTAGTTCGTGATGACCAACAATTAATGTATCATTTTCTTATGGTACCAATGTATTTTCTTTCCCCCTTTTCTCTTCTCTTTGTCATTTTCAATAAAGCCTTTTCATATAATATATTAAAAAAAATCTTGTCTCCTTTTTCTATTTTTCGAAGAAAGCCTTTTTATATAATATGTAAGTTTTTCTCAACAAATACACTCAATTTCCTTTTCTGTTTATTTTTCATTCCTTCTTTCTTGTTGTGTTTTTCATTTTTTTTTCATTTCTATGTTATTTTTTGGATGCTTACCATTTTAACCACTAATTTTTGTTTCAAGGAAGTATAAATAATTTATTGAAAAGTATAAAAATATTTTTAATGTATGAACATTTTTCTAAAACTGCAAAAATATATTTTAAAGACGTGGGCACTTGTAAAATTATATGAATGATTCTTAAATACATGAACACTTTTTAAAACCTACATTGATTTTTTGTAAGAACTG
Organism: Triticum aestivum; assembly: GCF_018294505.1. NCBI lineage: Eukaryota > Viridiplantae > Streptophyta > Magnoliopsida > Poales > Poaceae > Triticum > Triticum aestivum. The sequence continues at coordinate 437,169,755 of NC_057808.1, forward strand.
TGAAAACCTTATAAACCTGCCAGACAAGAAATTCTGTTTCTTTTTTGGGGAATAATTCTATTTCGTTTTATAAATAAACCAATTGTCACATGACAAGAAACAGAACAGTTGTCCAACTAGAAAAATGAAAAGGAACTACACACACAACCTGAAACAGAGAGGAAAATCCAGAGGCTACAGGAGACGTTGCTTACAAAAGGTAGATGACTATGCACATTTTTTGACAGTTATGCAGTATGCACATGACAGATTAGCTTTGCCTCCAACAAAGAAAAGAAAAAACATGACAAGACTAGCTTGTACATATAGCTAGCACGTAGTAGTAAACTAGTAGTACATGACTTGGAACGAGAAATCAGATTCTTCTTATAACTAAGCTATTACATTTACATACCGGCAGCCATCATGGCCTTGAATTCATGGAAGTCGACGCGGCCATCGCTGTCCCGGTCATGCGCGGCGATCATGCCTTGCACCCGCGCCATGCACGCCGCCTCCGGCACCCCCATCCGCTCCAGCACGGCCTGCAGCTCCGCCGCGGAGATGTACCCGTCGCCGTTCTCGTCGAACACGGCGAACGCCTCCCTCATCTCGGCCTCCTCGTCCTCCTCGCCTCCGCCGCCGAGCTCGGCGTGGAGCGCCTCGAAGTCCGCGAACCGCAGGCCGGGCATGCCGGGCGCGACGTAGGCGGCGACGAGCCCGTCCGCCTGCGCGCCCAGGGCGAGCCCCAGGCGCCCCAGCGCGCCCGAGAGCTCGGCGGCGGTGATGACGCCGTCGCCGTCGTGGTCGAAGAGGTCGAACACCCGCCGCACCCGCAGCCTCCGGTGGCGCTGCTGCTGCTGCTGCTGGTGGTTCGCTTGCGGCGGCGCCGTGGACATTGTGTGCTACTGCTCTACGTAAAAAGAAGAAGTTTGTAAAGTTTGGGAGGATTAATTGCGAGTGTTTGTTTGCTTGTGAGAGCGGATGAAGTTGCTTGGGGGAGTATATATAAGGAGCCAGCCATTGTTTGCCAAATGAAAAGGATAGACGGCACTCCACAGAGAACGACTTGACCAAATACGATGGGCTCCTATAGATGTCAACCTTGTAGTCTGGGAAGGTCATCATTTCCTATTCCACAATCGAAAGTAATACGTACGTAATCAAACTAATCCAATCGATTGTTTATACACGCAACGCGTTGTGACATATGGTACTTGCTTGCTGTATACGCCAGCTCCAACCGTTATCAATGGAGCTTTGTCGTGGCTGATGCAAGTTGTAAGCTGTCAACGCGGCAAGCACACGGTCTTGACGCTGAAACGGGTGAGAAGGAGGAAAAAAGGAAAAATAAATAAATAAAACAGGACTTACGGAACATCGCTGCAAATGGGCTCCATATTTTATACAATTAAAAAATAAAGAATAATGAAGTGTCTATTTAGCAAATGACTGTTTTTCAAATCAACAATAGTTAGTTTCTCCTATCACTACCAACCAACAATAGGTGCCGTCCTTTTCCTGCAAATCAATCTTTAGGTACATTTTCAACACGGACCTTTAAACCGCCTGCAACCATCTGGACATAGGGTCCGGACGGATTTTGCAATCCAACGTGATACCCTATCAGTCCGTGGATCGTCCAGACGTCTGATAACCCACAAGTATAGAGGATCGAAACAGTTTTCGAGGGTAGAGTATTCAACCCAAATTTATTGATTCGACACAAGGGGAGCCAAAAAATATTCTCAAGTATTAGCAGTTGAGTTGTCAATTCAACCACACCTGGATAACTTAATATCTGCAGCAAATTATTTAGTAGCAAAGTAGTATGGAAGTAACGGTAACAACAGCAAAAGTAATATTTTTGGGTTTTGTAGTGATTGTAACAATAGCAACGAAAAAGTAAATAAGCGAGGAACAATATGTGAAAAGCTCGTAGGCATTGGATCGGTGATGGAGAATTATGACGGATGTGGTTCATCATGTAACAATCATAACATAGGGTGACACAGAACTAGCTCCAATTCATCAATGTAATGTGGGCATGTATTCCGAATATAGTCATACGTGCTTATGGAAAAGAACTTGATGACATCTTTTGTCCTACCCTCCCGTGGCAGCGGGGTCCTAGTGGAAACTAAGGGATATTAAGGCCTCCTTTTAATAGAGTACCGGACCAAAGCATTAACACATAGTGAATACATGAACTCCTCAAACTATGGTCATCACCGGGAGTGGTCCCGATTATTGTCACTTCGGAGTTGCCGGATCATAACACATAGTAGGTGACTATAGACTTGCAAGATAGGATCAAGAACTCACATATATTCATGAAAACATAATAGGTTCAGATCTGAAATCATGGCACTCGGGCCCTAGTGACAAGCATTAAGCATAGCAAAGTCATAGCAACATCAATCTCAGAACATAGTGGATACTAGGGATCAAACCCTAACAAATCTAACTCGATTACATGATAAATCTCATCCAACCCATCACCGTTCAGCAAGCCTACGATGGAATTACTCACGCACGGCGGTGAGCATCATGAAATTGGTGATGGAGGAAGGTTGATGATGACGATGGCGACGGATTCCCCTCTCCGGAGCCCCGAACGGACTCCAGACCAGCCCTCCCGAGAGGTTGTAGGGCTTGGCGGTGGCTTCGTATCGTAAAACGCGATGAATCCTTCTCTCTGTTTTTTTTCTCCCCGAACATGAATATATGGAGTTGGAGTTGAAATCGGTGGAGCGTCAGCGGGCCCACGAGGCAGGGGAGCGCGCCCCCCACCCTCGTGGACAGGTGGAGGCCCCCCTGACATGGATTCTTCTTCCAGTATTTTTACTATTTTCCAAAAATACGTTCCGTGGAGTTTCAAGTCATTCCGAGAACTTTTCTTTCTGCACGTAAATAACACCATGACAATTCTGCTGAAAACTACGTCAGTCCGGGTTAGTTCCATTCAAATCATGCAAGTTAGAGTCCAAAACAAGGGCAAAAATGTTTGGAAAAGTAGATACGACGGAGACGTATCAACGTCCATTTTCCTGCAAACCGGACGCAAATCAAGGGGGCTTTGCCGACGTCTGGACCGTAGCCACTTACACGTCCGCCATTCCACCCCCAGGGTTCAAGTCCTGGTGCTCGCATTATTTTTGGATTTATTTCAAGATTTCCGGTGACGTGCTTTCAGTGGGAGTAGATGTTCCGTCGACGACGAGGCGCCTACGGTGACTTCGTAAATCTCAAGATGATATGCTGGCCCAGTCTCTCGAAGGTGCTCATAGGGGTAGGACGTGCATGTGTGCGTGCATAGGGGTGAGTGTATGCGCGTACGTATGAGCGCTTGCGTCTGTACTGTGTTCAAAATAAAAGAAAACCCTCTCCAAAGTACCTCATAATATATTTTAAAAATAATACTCCTACAAAAACGTAGACATGGTACAAGCTCAATTGCTCAACATAGAATTTTAACTCAAACTCTGGCCAATGCCAAAAAACAAAAAAAAACAAGGGGAAAGACAACCCGGGCCCATGGCGCCGGCCTAGGTTATAGAGATGGCGTAGGCCGAAAAGCTAAACGAAGCCCACAAGCACGCACTCACCGCCGCGCGTTCCTCTCGAACCACCACCCTTTGCCAACTTTTTTTTGTGCTCAAATTGCTTGTGTGAAGGGGTTATCATAACAACCTACCCACCCTGTGTCCCTCGAACCAAACACATATATGGCTATCTCTAACCATTTGACATCGCACCCAGCCAAAAAGTAAAAAATGGTTATCCCTAATCATGTGGTTAGGGATACCCATAGTATGGAACTAACGGTAACAGCAACAAAAGTAATATTTTTAGGTTTTTTAGTGATTGTAACAATAGCAACGAAAAAGTAAATAAGCGAGGAACAATATGTGAAAAGCTCGTAGGCATTGGATCGGTGATGGAGAATTATGACGGATGTGGTTCATCATGTAACAATCATAACATAGGGTGACACAGAACTAGCTCCAATTCATCAATGTAATGTAGGCATGTATTCCGAATATAGTCATACGTGCTTATGGAAAAGAACTTGATGACATCTTTTGTCCTACCCTCCCGTGGCAGCGGGGTCCTAGTGGAAACTAAGGGATATTAAGGCCTCCTTTTAATAGAGTACCGGACCAAAGCATTAACACATAGTGAATACATGAACTCCTCAAACTATGGTCATCACTGGGAGTGGTCCCGATTATTGTCACTCCGGGGTTGCCGGATCATAACACATAGTAGGTGACTATAGACTTGCAAGATAGGATCAAGAACTCACATATATTCATGAAAATATAATAGGTTCAGATCTGAAATCATGGCACTTGGGCCCTAGTGACAAGCATTAAGCATAGTAAAGTCATAGCAACATCAATCTCGGAACATAGTGGATACTAGGGATCAAACCCTAACAAATCTAACTCGATTACATGATAAATCTCATCCAACCCATCACCGTCCAGCAAGCCTATGATGGAATTACTCACGCACGACGATGAGCATCATGAAATTGGTGATGGAGGAAGGTTGGTGATGACGACGGCGATGGATTCCCCTCTCCGGAGCCCCGAACGGACTCCAGATCAGCCCTCCCGAGAGGTTTTAGGGCTTGGCGGCGGCTCCGTATCGTAAAACGCGATGAATCCTTCTCTCTGATTTTTTTCTCCCCGAACACGAATATATGGAGTTGGAGTTGAGGTCGGTGGAGCGTCAGGGGACCCACGAGGCAGGGGGCGCGCCCAGGGGGGCAGGCGCGCCCAGGGGGGCAGGCGCGCCCCCACCCTCGTGGACAGGTGGAGGCCCCCCTGACGTGGATTATTCTTCCAATATTTTTAGTATTTTCCTAAAATACGTTCCGTGGAGTTTCAGGTCATTCCGAGAACTTTTGTTTCTGCACATAAATAACACCATGGCAATTCTGTTGAAAACAGCGTCAGTCCGGGTTAGTTCCATTCAAATCATGCAAGTTAGAGTCCAAAACAAGGGCAAAAGTGTTTGGAAAAGTAGATATGACGGAGACGTATCAACTCCCCCAAGCTTAAACCTTTGCTTGTCCTCAAGCAATTCAGTTGATAAACTGAAAGTGATAAAGAAAAAAATTTACAAACTCTGTTTGCTCTTGTTGTTGTAAATATGTAAAGTCAACATTCAGGTTTTCAGCAAAGATTATGAACAACCATATTCACAATAACACTTAGGTCTCATGTTTACTCATATCAATGACTTAATCAACTAGCAAGCAATAATAATAAATCTTGAATGACAACACTTTCTCAAAACAATCATGATATAATATAACAAGATGGTATCTCGCTAGCCCTTTCTGAGACCGCAAAACATAAATGCAGAGCACCTTTAAAGATCAAGGACTGACCAAACATTGTAATTCATGGTAAAAGAGATCCAGTCATAGTCATACCCAATATAAATTAATAGTAATGGATGCAAATGACGGCAGTGCTCTCCAGCTAGTGCTTTTTAATAAGAGGGTGATGACTCAACATAAAAGTAAATAGATAGGCCCTTCGCAGAGGGAAGCAGGGATTTGTAGAGGTGCCAGAGCTCGATTTTGAAATAGAGATAAATAATATTTTGAGCGGCATACTTTCATTGTCAACATAACAACCAAGAGATGGCGATATCTTCCATGCTACACACATTATAGGCGGTTCCCAAACAGAATGGTAAAGTTTATACTCCCCCTCCACCAACAAGCATCAATCCATGGCTTGCTCGAAACAACGAGTGCCTCCAACTAACAACAGTCCCGGGGGAGTTTTGTTTGCAATTATTTTGATTTAGTTTGCATAAAGTATGGGACTGGGCATCCCATTGACCAGCCATTTTCTCGTGAGTGAGGAGCGGAGTCCACTCCTCTTGAGAATACCCGCCTAGCATGGAAGATACGGACAACCCTAGTTGATACATGAGCTATTCAAGCATACAAAACAGAATTTTATTTGAAGGTTTAGAGTTTGGCACATACAAATTTACTTGGAACGGCAGGTAGATACTGCATATAGGAAGGTATGGTGGACTCATATGGAATAACTTTGGGGTTTAAGGGATTGGATGCACAAACAGTATTCCCGCTTAGTACAAGTGAAGGCTAGTAAAAGACTGGGAAGCGACCAACTAGAGAGCGACAACAGTCATGAACATGCATTAAATTTAATAAACATTGAGTGCAAGCATGAGTAGGATATAATCCACCATGAACATAAATATCGTGAAGGCTATGTTGATTTGTTTCAACTACATGCGTGAACATGTGCCAAGTCGAGTCACTTAAATCATTCAAAGGAGGATACCACCCCATCATACCACATCACAACCATTTTAATAGCATGTTGGCACGCAAGGTAAACCATTATAAACTCCTAGCTAATTAAGCATGGCATAAGTAACTATAATCTCTAATTGTCATTGCAAACATGTTTATTCATAATAGGCTGAATCAGGAACGATGAACTAATCATATTTACAAAAACAAGAGAGGTCGAGTTCATACCAGCTTCTCTCATCTCAATCAGTCCATCATATATCATCATAATTGCCTTTCACTTGCACGACCGAACGATGTGAATAACAATAATAGTGCACGTGCATTGGACTAAGCTGGAATCTTCAAGCATTCAATAAACAGGAGAAGACAAGGCAATATGGGCTCTTGGTTAAATCAACAATAATGCATATAAGAGCCACTTCAACAATTTAATTATGGTCTTCTCCTATCGACCCCCAAAGAAAAGAAAAGAAATAAAACTATTTACACGGGAAAGCTCCCAACAAGCAAAAGAAGAACAGGAAATCTTTTTGGGTTTTCTTTTTAACTAATGCTACTACAGCAAGAAAGTAAACTAGCTAAAAACTACAACTAATTTTTTTTGTTTTTCTTAAGGTTTATCAAAAACACAAGAAGAAAGCAAGAAAAGAAAATAAACTAGCATGGATATTACAGTGAAAGAGTATGAGCACCGACATCTAGCAATGAGTGTGTAAACATAAATATAATGTTGGTGGGAAATACGTACTCCCCCAAGCTTAGGCTTTTGGCCTAAGTTGGTTTATTGCCACGGATGGCCTGGCGGATATCCAAAGTTATAACCGGGGTCGTACTGAGATGCAGCGGTCATTGCATCGTGTGCTGCAGCTTGGAGGCGAGCTATCTCAGCCCTCCTCCTATACTCCTCCGCCTCCTCTCTCGTTATGTAATGTCTCCCTTTTTCCTGAAAGTCAAAGAGAGTAGGGGCAGGAAGAACAATATTGACAGTGTGACGCCTGTCAAAGATTAGTCTGTACTGGAGAGGTGGTTCATTCCTCTCGACAACCTAATGGTGAACCATAGCATTAAACTCTAGATAAGTAGGAGGCAGTTCAATATCATCATCACGTATGGTTATACCAAGAAAATCAGCTAAGCGAGTTGCATAAATTCCACCAAAGAAATCTCCATTAAATCTATTGTGATGCAACCTACGCGCAACAATAGCTCCCAAATTATAAGATTGTCTTCTAACACAGCACTCCTAAGAATACTGAGGTCAGGGACACACATGTGACATGCTTCATCCTTACCATTTATACACCTACCTATGAAAAGAGCAAAATAATGTATAGCAGGAAAGTGAATGCTCCCTATGGTAGCTTGTGCTATGTCTCTAGATTCCCCCACAGTTATATTAGCAAGAAATTCTCTAAATTCAGATTTGCGAGGTTCACTAGTACTACCCCATTGTGGAAGTTTGCAAGCAGTGGTAAAATCCTCTAAGTCCATAGTGTAAGATTTTTCATAGAGATCAAATAGGACAGTTTGAGAATTACATGAAGATGAAAATTCAAACCTCCTCACAAATGAACTAGTGAGATAGTGGTACTGGCGGCACTTTTCTACCTCGAAGCTCACAAGATCAGCGTTACGCAAATATGCGTTAAATTCTTCCTTGATTCCCGCTTGATCCATGAAGCCTTCTGAAGGCCATTCACAAGGCCGCACTGGAGCGTTCCTTGCTGGCTCATCATCGGCATCGCGCATTGCGAGCCTGGGTCCTTACTTCCTTGAAGGACCACCATGGTACATTTTCCTAAACATATTTCTTCTCTGAAAAATTTCTGAAATTTTTAGTAACTTCAAGTAAAAGTGAACCAAGCTCAACAAAATTGATAGCAACTACTCCTACAAGTGCCTAGAGACTATATCATGCATTAGAACTACTTAGAACCATATAAATTTGACATGCAAGCTCAAGAACATGGTCACCTAGGCAGCACAAATTTGCAATGAATAAAGCACTAGAACAAAAACTAATTGGACCAATGGAGGAGTCACCTACCAAGGAACAATCCCCTAAAGCAGTTTTGTGAGAGGTGCTTTGAGCAAGGAGATCGAAAATCGCAGCAAAATGAGCTAGAACTCGTGCTTGAGCTGGATAGTGATTTTTTGGGAGGAAGAAGAAGTGTGTGGTGGCAGGAATAAGTGGAGGGGAGCCACCGTGGGCCCACGAGGCAGGGGGCGCGCCCTGGACCCTCGTGGCCAGGTGCTTGCTCCCCTGCTGTGTTCTCAGTGCCAGATATTCTCAAATATTCCAGAAAAAACATATTAAATTGGCAGGGCATTTGGAGAACTTTTATTTTGGGGTATTTTTATATTGCACGGATAATTCAGAAAACAGACAGAAAAGTACTATTTTTACTTTATTTCAACTAAATAACAGAAGTAAAAGGAGGGTACAGAAGGTTGTGCTTTCTAGTTTCATCCATCTCATGCTCATCAAAAGGAATCCACTAACAAGGTTGATCAAGTCTTGTTAACAAACTCATTCCAAATAACATGGAACCGGAGAAATTTCGAATAACACTATGTTACCTCAACGGGGATATGCACATCCCCAATAAAAGAATATCATATTTCTTCTTGACAGTAGGAAGAGGAAATTCAAAACCTCCAAAATAATCGATGGAATTTTTCCAATAGAATTGATACTGTGGACTTGAGGTTGTTTCCTCGGAAAGTGTACCGTATGCTCATTACCATTAACATGAAAAGTGACATTGCCTTTGTTGCAATCAATAACAGCCCCTGCAGTATTCAAAAAGGGTCTTCCAAGAATAATAGACATACTATCGTCCTCGGGAATATCAAGAATAACAAAGTCCGTTAAAATAGTAACGTTTGCAACCACAACAGGCACATCCTCACAAATACCGACAGGTATAGCAGTTGATTTATCAGCCATTTGCAAAGATATTTCAGTAGGTGTCAACTTATTCAAGTCAAGTCTACGATATAAAGAGAGAGGCATAACACTAACACCGGCTCCAAGATCACATAAAGCAGTTTTAACATAGTTTCTTTTAATGGAGCATGGTATAGTGGGTACTCCTGGATCTCCTAGTTTCTTTGGTATTCCACCCTTAAAAGTATAATTAGCAAGCATGGTGGAAATTTCAGCTTCCGGTATCTTTCTTTATTAGTAACAATTTCTTTCATATACTTAGCATAAGGATTCATTTTGAGCATATCAGTTAATCGCATACGCAAAAAGATAGGTCTAATCATTTCAGCAAAGCGCTCAAAATCCTCATCATCCTTTTTCTTGGATGGTTTGGGAGGAAAAGGCATGGGTTTCTGAACCCATGGTTCTCTTTCTTTACCATGTTTCCTAGCAACAAAGTCTCTCTTATCATAACGTTGATTCTTTGATTGTGGGTTATCAAGATCAACAACAGGTTCAATTTCTACATCATTATCATTACTAGGTTGAGCATCATCATGAACATCATCATTAACATTATCACTAGGTTCATGTTCATTACCAGATTGTGTTTCAGCATCAGAAATAGAAATATCATTTGGATTCTTAGGTGTTTCAGCAATAGGTTCACTAGAAGTATGCAAAGTCCTATCATTTTTCTTTTTCTTCTTTTAGAAGGACTAGGTGTATCTATATTATTTCTCTGAGAATCCTGCTCAATTCTCTTAGGGTGGCCTTCAGGATACAAAGGTTCCTGAGTCATTTTACCAGTTCTAGTAGCCACTCTAACAGCATAGTCATTATTCTTACTATTCAATTCATTGAGCAAATCATTCTGAGCTTTAAGTACTAGTTCTCCTTGAGTGGTAACCACAGAAGCATGTTTACTAATGAGTTTAAGCTCACCTTTAACTCTAGACATATAATCACCCAAGTGTTCAAGCGTATCGGAATTATATTTCAATTGTCTGCCAATATAAGCATTGAAGTTTTCTTGTTTAACAATAAAGTTGTCAAACTCATCTAAGCATTGTCTAGCAGACTTATATTGGGGGATATCACCTTCATCAAATCTATAGAGAGAATTTACCTTAACTACCTGTGTCGGGTTATCAAGACCATGAGTTTCTTCAATAGATAATGGACTAAGATCATATGTTTCTTCAACAGGCGGTAAAGACCATGTATTTCTTCAATAGGAGGTAAATTCTTAACATCTTCAGCTTTAATACCCTTTTCTTTCATAGATTTCTTTGCCTCTTGCATATCTTCAGGACTGAGAAATAGAACACCCCTATTCTTCGGAGTTGGTTTAGGAATAGGCTCAGGAAGTGTCCAATTATTTTCATTTGTCAACATATTATTCAATAGAATTTCAGCTTCATCCGGTGTTCTTTCCCTGAAAACAGAACCAGCACAACTATCCAGGAAATCTCTGGAAGCATCGGTTAGTCCATTATAAAAGATATCAAGTATTTCATGTTTCTTAAGAGGATGATCAGGCAAATCATTAAGTAATTGGAGAAGCCTCTCCCAAGCTTGTGGGAGACTCTCTTCTTCAATTTGCACAAAATTATATATATATATCCCTTAAAGCAGCTTGTTTCTTATGAGCAGGGAAATATTTAGCAGAGAAGTAATAAATCATATCCTGGGGACTACGCACACAACCAGGATCAAGAGAATTAAACCATATCTTAGCATCACCCTCTAATGAGAACGGAAATATTTTAAGGATATAAAAGTAGCGAGTTCTCTCATCATTAGTGAACAGGGTGGCTATATCATTTAATTTAGTAAGATGTGCCACAACGGTTTCAGATTCATAGCCATAGAAAGGATCAGACTCAACCAAAGTAATTATATTAGGATCAACAGAGAATTCATAATCCTTATCGGTAACACAGATAGGTGAAGTAGCAAAAGCAGGGTCAGGTTTCATTCTAGCATTAAGAGATTGCTGCTTCCATTTAGCTAATAACTTCTTAATATCATATCTATCATTGCAAGCAAAAATAGCTTTAGCAACTTCTTCATCCATAACATAGCCCTCAGGCACAACATGTAATTCATATTTATTAGGGGGAGAGTCTTCATCATCACTATCATCAATATTATCAGTTTCAATAATTTCATTCTCTCTAGCCCTAGCAAGTTGTTCATCCAGATATTCACCAAGTGGCACTGTAGTATCAAGCATAGAAGTAGTTTCATCATAAGTATCATGCATAGCAGAAGTGGCATCATCAATAATATGCGACATATCAGAATGAATAGCAGAAGCAGGTTTAGGTGTCGCAAGCTTACTCAAAACAGAAGGTGAATCAAGTGCAGAGCTAGATGGCAGTTCCTTACCTCCCCTCGTAGTTGAGGGATAAATTTTTGTTTTCTCGTCTTTCAAGTTCTTCATAGTGACTAGCAGATATAAATCCCAAGTGACTCAAAGAATAGAGCTATGCTCCCCGGCAACGGCGCCAGAAAATAGTCTTGATAACCCATAAGTATAGGCCGGGGATCGCAACAGTTTTCGAGGGTAGAGTATTCAACCCAAATTTATTGATTCGACACAAGGGGAGCCAAAGAATATTCTTAAGTATTAGCAGTTGAGTTGTCAATTCAACCACACCTGGATAACTTAGTATCTGCAGCAAAGTATTTAGTAGCAAAGTAGTATGGAAGTAACGGTAACAACAGCAAAAGTAATATTTTTGGGTTTTTTAGTGATTGTAACAATAGCAACGAAAAAGTAAATAAGCGAGGAACAATATGTGAAAAGCTCGTAGGCATTGGATCGGTGATGGAGAATTATGACGGATGTGGTTCATCATGTAACAATCATAACATAGGGTGACACAGAACTAGCTCCAATTCATCAATGTAATGTGGGCATGTATTCCGAATATAGTCATACGTGCTTGTGGAAAAGAACTTGCATGACATCTTTTGTCCTACCCTCCCGTGGCAGCGGGGTCCTAGTGGAAACTAAGGGATATTAAGGCCTCCTTTTAATAGAGTACCAGACCAAAGCATTAACACATAGTGAATACATGAACTCCTCAAACTATGGTCATCACCGGGAGTGGTCCCGATTATTGTCACTTCGGAGTTCCCGGATCATAACACATAGTAGGTGACTATAGACTTGCAAGATAGGATCAAGAACTCACATATATTCATGAAAACATAATAGGTTCAGATCTGAAATCATGGCACTCGGGCCCTAGTGACAAGCATTAAGCATAGCAAAGTCATAGCAACATCAATCTCAGAACATAGTGGATACTAGGGATCAAACCCTAACAAATCTAACTCGATTACATGATAAATCTCATCCAACCCATCACCTTCAGCAAGCCTACGATGGAATTACTCACGCACGGCGGTGAGAATCATGAAATTGGTGATGGAGGAAGGTTGATGATGACGATGGCAACGGATTCCCCTCTCCGGAGCCCCGAACGGACTCCAGATCAGCCCTCCCGAGAGGTTGTAGGGCTTGGCGGCGGCTCCGTATCGTAAAACGTAGACATGGTACAAGCTCAATTGCTCAACATAGAATTTTAACTCAAACTCTGGCCAATGCCAAAAAAACAAGGGGAAAGACAACCCGGGCCCATGGCGCCGGCCTAGGTTATAGAGATGGCGTAGGCCGAAAAGCTAAACGAAGCCCACAAGCACGCACTCACCGCCGCGCGTTCCTCTCGAACCACCACCCTTTGCCAACTTTTTTTTGCTCAAATTGCTTGTGTGAAGGGGTTATCATAACAACCTACCCACCCTTTGTCCCTCGAACCAAACACATATATGGCTATCTCTAACCATTTGACATCCCACCCAGCCAAAAAGTAAAAATGGTTATCCCTAATCATGTGGTTAGGGATACCCATAGTCAATCAAACTATCCCTCGAACCAAACACATCCGAAGGGTTTCTAGTGTTAGTTGGGCTTTCAGACTAATAGTGTCATTCTGATTGAAGGTTTTACTTGTGTTTTACTACCAAGTTATTGTAAACAAAGGCCGATACAATAAACTCTTTGTTGCTAGCCAGTAAAATTACTCAGGGCCTAGCGTTCTGAAGACTATAGTTGGACCTCTTTGCCCCACTGGACCACCATCTACTAAGGAAGGCAGTTTTCATGCGACCATTGATGGACCTAGGATTGAAGCAGATCACATGAGAAGAAATTGGCAACTTTGATTTTTTTACGCTTATAACTACCTCATAACATTCTAGAAAAAATGCCCATACAAAACATAGACAAGATAAAGCTCAATTGCTCGATAAATCTAGAATTTAAACTCAGCGGTGGTCGATAAAAAAACTCAATGCTGGTGTTTTTCTAAGAACATGATTTTTTTTGAGTCAATTTAAGAACATAAATAAATGTTGGCCTAGGTCCATGGAAAAGACAGCCCAGACCCGTCGCGCCGGCTGAAAGAACATGCGGTGCCCCCATGTTTGGTTTTGGTAATTGATGACAATCTCTATGGACTAATGGTTGCCTTGAGTTATATTTGAAGGATTTGTCCATAGGCATTTCTTGAAGTCCATGTGTTGGTTTCAAGGAGTTTATGTGGTGACCAAGGTGTTATTAAGGAATTATCCAAAGATTGGTCATGTGAGAGTTGAGCTTATTGCAAGCATGTCTTGAAGAAGAAGATTGTGTGATCATTCATGTTTACCTTCAAGACATCATCCAAATGAAGAGAGTTGGAAAGAGTCAAGGTTGATCAAGACTAAGTCAAGAGTGAATCAAGTTGATCAACACACAAAGCGCACAAGATGTACCGAGGGATCAAGCGATCCCATGGTATGGTAAGCATTGTCAATTCCACTTTGTGTACTAACCCATGGTCTTTGTGAGAGTTCTTTGTGGGGTTAGGTTGCGGTGTGCAAGTTCAAGTGAAGCGGGCAAGTTCAAGTAAACATCACGAAGAGATCAAATGCTTGAAGCCATTGTGGTGACAATGGACTTGTGAAGATGTGCGGAAGGGTGGCTCACCCATAGTGGAGTATGGGGGAGCAATCAACTAGTCTTCATCGAGCCAACGCAATCAAGAAAGGTGGTCCATCTTGAGGGAGTCAAGATCGTCATCATCTAGCTCAAGTGGACCATGTGCAAGGCAAAGGTTTGCTCTTGATAGGTTTTCTATTTTACCGGTCTCATGATGGTAGTTGGGAGATCGGGTTATAGGATCGATTGCCGTACTATCAAGGGGGGCTCTCGATGAGTAGCTTGATCGTATCGTTCATAGAGAGCTCAAACCATTGCATCCTTGCATCATCTTTATTGGTTCTTGTTTGGTTCTTCTCTTTGTGAGTTTTGGAGCTTATGGTCATCTTGATGACAAGCTCGAGTTCATCGAAAACGGAGTTCACTCGCATCTTCAATGATGTTTTCGATGTTGGAGGTTATGCCGGTTCTTCTTGGTTGGAGGTTTCACTCCTCTATTTGTTGGCATACCTCCCCTGCCTCTTCTTACTATGCTGTTTTGATGCTACTCGTCGTCTTGTATCCAACAAGCTTGAGTTTGCTCAATTCGGAGCTCATATGAAGAAGTTTTGGCAGTTCTGTTTGGTCCCAGCGGTAGTACCGCGGGCCGGAGCGGTAGTACCGCTTGGGTGCTACAAGCGGCAGTACCGCTCCACAGCGGTAGTACCGCTGGTAGCCCCCAGCCATAGTACCGCTGCGGCTTCGAGCTAGTACCGCCTCGATTCGAGGGGTCTTTTTCCGTGTTGGGTTTTACGGTACTAGCCGCGCTAGTGGAGGCGGTAGTACCGCTCGTGTTCGGTAGTACCGCCCTGACCACCGCGGTAGTACCGCTCTGGGCCCAGCGGCAGTACCGCGAGGGGGAGCGGTAGTACCGCTGGCCAAGCGGTAGTACCGCTCTCTACGGGGTTGTTTTGGGGGGGTAACGGTTGGATTTTCCCCCTCCTATAAAAGGGGGTCTTCTTCCCCATTCTACCTTATCTGTTGAGCTCGTGTTCTTCCCCCATTGTTGACCTTCTTCGAGCTTGCTAACTCTCAATCCCTCCATGGATTCTTGCTAGTTTTTGAGGGAAAAGAGAGAGGAGATCTAGATCCACATTTCCACCAATCACTTTCTCCTCTTTGTGAGGGGAACCCCTTGGATCTAGATCTTGGAGTTCTTGGTGTTCTCCTTCTTGTTCTTCCTCTCTTTTTCCTCCCTAGCATTAGTTGCTTCGGTGGGATTTGAGAGAGAAGGACTTGGGCACTCCGTGTGCCCTTGCCATTGCATTTGGTGCATCGGTTTGAGTTCTCCACGGTGATACGTGAAGTTACAAGTTGAGAAGCTTATTACTCTTGGGTGCTTGGTGCCCTTGAGCTTGTTCCTCTTGGGTGCTTGGGCGCCCTAGACGGTTGGTGGTGTTCGGAGCTCAATCATTATGGTGTAAAGCTCCGGGCAAGCGTCGGGGTCTCCAATTAGGTTGTGGAGATCGCCCCGAGCAATTTGACGGGTTCCGGTGACCGCCCCCAAGGGTTGCCAAAGTGTACGGGTTCGGTGACCGCCCCCAAGGGTTGCCATTTGTACGGGTTCGGTGACCGCCCTCAAGGGTCCCTTAGTGGAATCACGGCATCTTGCATTGTGCGAGGGCGTGAGGAGATTACGGTGGCCCTAGTGGCTTCTTGGGGAGCATTGTGCCTCCACACCGCTCCAAACGGAGATTAGCATCCGCAAGAGTGTGAACTTCGGGATACATCATCGTCTCCGCGTGCCTCGGTTATCTCTTACCCGAACTCTTTACTTATGCACTTTACTTTGTGATAGCCATATTGTTTCTTGTCATATATCTTGCTATCACCTAAGTAGGTTTTCTTGCTTAGCATAAGTTGTTCGTGCACATAGGTGAGCCTAGTTGTTGTAGGTTTTGTGCTTGACAAATTAACCGCTAGGTTTATTTCACATTTGTTCAAGCCTAAACCGTAATTATTTTAAAGCGCCTATTCACCCCCCCCTCTAGGCGACATCCACGATCTTTCACCGGCCCAGGTCATAGAGATGGCGTAGGCCGAAAAGCAAAATTAAGCCCACACGCACGCACTCGCCGCTGCGCGTTCCTCTCTTGTCTCTCTTCTCCGACGCTTCCTATTCAGCACGCAGGGCGCCGCCGAGCAACTGCGCGTACCCCCTCGCGCGCTGGATTTTGTACGGGCCAGTCCATTTGACATTTTTCCTTCATTTTTCCTTTTCTTATTTCCTTTTTCCTTTTTTTCTGTTTTCCTTTCCTTTCTCTTTTTATTTAATATTTTCATTTTCGTGTGAATTTTCTTATCAAATTCGTGAACATTTTTTTGTTCATCCAATTCAAAAAGTGTTCATCGAATTCATTCTCCGTTCATCAGGATTTTTCCATCAAATTCAAAATTTGTTCATCAAATTAAAAAAAGTTCACCAATTCGAAATTTGTTCATAATTTTTTAAAAAAATTCATCAAATTTTAATTTTTTTCATCGATTTTTGAAAATGTTCATCAAACTCAAAATTTGTTCATCCATTTTTTTCATAAAAAATGTTCATCTAACTCAAAAAATGCTCATTGTATTCAAACTTTGTTGACCATAATTTTTTAAAATGTTCATTCACTTTTCAAAATGTTCATCCGAATTTTAGAAATAGAATTCTTGAATTGAGAATTTGTTCATCAAGTTCAAAAAATGTTCATCAAATTCAAAATAGTTTCATCTAATAAAAAATGTTCATTAATATCCGAATTCACGAATATTTTTTGAAATCACGAACATTTTTCAAATTCATCAATATTATTGGGAGGACATTTTTTGGCTTCATGAACTTTTTCAAACTTCGCATTTTCTTGATTTTTTTAAAAATTTCGAAATCCCGAATTATTTAAATAAGAAAAAACAAAAATGGAATAAAAAAACGAAATAAGAAAAATACGGGGCGCCCCGCCGCCGCTCATGGGCCGGCTCAAATGGGCGCGCGAGGGGAGCGAGGGGTGAGCTCCCCTCTTCTCCCATGTCCCCGCCGGCGATCCATCCGGCGCGGCGCGGCGCGGCCGGAGATTGCAGGCGCAGCCGCGGCGGTTCTTTCTCGAATCAGCGCTTCCTCTCCTCGAATCAGGTTCGTGTCAGGAAATACCCCTCCTCTCGCCGTAGATCCTTTGCAGAATCCCGACTGACCGCGTGTGTGCGTCCGTGCGGGTGCGGCGCAGGTGGTCAAGGACGTGGCGGCGCGGTCGCTGGAGGTTGAAGAAGCTTGATCGCCTCCTCCAGTACGCTGAGAGGTAACCCCCTCCTTCGCATCTCTCCCGGCCTGTGAATGATTAGTCCAACCAGATTGGAGTAGATTCGAGGGGAAACGATCTCTTCTCTAGCAAACACAAATTTTAAGGATGCATACTAGATATGTAAACAAGAATTTCTTTCTGATTTGTTAGACAAAGATCATGCTGTTTCAGTATTTCATGGCCTCCATACACTGGATTTCTGAATAAGAATGATGTTTCTAACTGAATTTAGCTGCTGCAAACCATGGTTTGTGAATTTAGCTGCTAACTGAAGGTACGGATAATAGACATGTACTTAATGCAGTACTGACACACTTCTCATTGAGCATTTTCTGGCCTACTGCCTGCTGTACAGTTTAATTGGTTCATGCGCGTTCAAATTTTTAGGTAACAGTTAAACATCAGTTGCTTGTTTCTACTGAAGAGACCTGCTGTATACTGCTAAATAAAACCTGGTTTCTCTTCCATTACCTTTTTTAACTAGTCTGGTATTTCTTACCCCGATGACCTTCTCAAGTTATATCCTGAGAGATCATCACTGCATATAGATTGTGCCGCACAGTCATTTCACTTTCTTACAGTTTTTATAAATTTTTCTAAGGACTTACTTAGTGCTAGATTGTACAGAGGTAGAGAGATTAATTATTGTATTCAATTTGAATTTAAGTAAAACAATGACAGCTAGTGCTGAATTGCTGATTGCCCATGTCCCTGCTTGGTTGCTTGCATGATCAAAAAGCTTTACATAACAATTTCCTTTTCCTATTGCCTATTATCTAACTCTCTTACACTATCCAGGTATAAACTACAACAAGCAGAAAACAACATTAGGGTCTCTGCACGCATGTTTTTCAGCGGTTACGAAAAGCAAATTTTCTGGCTGTCTCCAACAGTTGGCATCACAGAAACAATGTAGTGGCAAGATATCACCATAGAACTCAGCAATGCCTTCTCGACCTCGGCAGAGGCATCTCTGCTGAGCAAGCACATGACATACTCCATCACTGCGGCATCACAAGGCAGTGTGATCTTTCCATTGCTTGCGAAACCAAACTCTTCCTGGGACACTCTTAGGAGCTCTCCAAAGACCATCGTGCTGAGGTACACCAACGGGACCTCGAAACGGCTTCTGTCGGCCGTGTACATGATGCAGTGGCCCCTTACCACTCCAGAGGTGCAGCATTCTTCATATTCTTTGGCTGTCACTGTGAGCCTCTTCCTCCCAAGTGCCGCCACCCTCTGCTACTTCTTTGCCAGTTGAGCAAGTCTCTTCGTGCTAATCATGGTTGGTTCTGGGTCTTGTATTTTCAGCTCCAGAGAAAGTGAGCTATGGGTGTTGTAGTGCTCAGTTGGTGGTGGATTAGCTGATGAAGTGATGGTATTGAGCTTTGCCGCTCCCTGAATTTATAGGCAAGGTGAAGGGCATTGTGCTGGTGAAGAGTAGTTGTCACTGTGAAGAGTTGGCCAGGGACAAGGCCATGTGATCACTTTGGAGTAGATTGTGATGGGGCCAAATGTTTGGGGCATGCTGGAGCCAATAGTGGTAGCAATAGCATCATGGCACGATCTATTCTGCGATGCAGATATGGATGGATTCAGTTGAGATATCATCAGTTTCGCACATCATGCTATTATTTTGGAGCTCCAAATTGACACTTGACCAGCTGAAAGGAAAAGAAAGTGTGTCGGACTAATGATCAGGAACTTGTTCATGGTCTTACCAGTCGCCATTGAACCTTCAGTCTCAGATGTGTTGTTGATCAGTCGGATGGTGTGCATGCCTGAATTAACTTGCTCGACAGATGTTGCTGTTTGTTCACTTCGTGATCTGCTCCATGCATGTCTGGTCTCCAGTCCAGCATCTCATGTGGTCTTCATTTCATTGTTGCTTCCACCATTTGGAGTCTAAGTTAGAAAGGAAAGAACTCTATTTCAAAAGGTATGTATTGTAATTTTTCTCTAAAAAACCAGTGTAATTTTTGTCCAAAGTTGTACCTTGTTTAGCTAGGAGGGTCAAGTGTTCTGCAACTTGCCATAAATTACTGAATCTGTAGCTGGCTGTTTCTGCTGTGTGTTGTTTAATGGAAGTTTTCCTTCGGAAAGTAATTTTGGCAACTAGTTTCCCGCGCATCATATATTCTCTCTCCCCTGTTTCTGATTTTCGCAGTTTGCATTATTTTTTTAAATAATTCATGGATGCAAGCCGCATCTGTGAAAATTCATACCAAAATATAACTTCTTGTGACCTGTACAAAAATGATAACTTATATCATGTGCATGCTGTTTAACTGAGCACTATTCATTTGGATATTATTATTTTTGTCTAGGTCAGAAATGGTCATATTATTAGATGAATTTTTGCAGGTGCACATCATATAGCATTACTAACATCAATGAATTATTTGGAAAATCAGAAAAAATAGAAAAGAGGAGAGAATATGGGTTGCACAGGCAACTGGCTGCACCAAATCCTCTCGTTTTTCCCTTCTTCTATTTCTAAGCTATTAAAATGGGAAACACATTTAGCATGCATCTATGACTCCTAATTTGCCTTTTCTTAATTCGTTTGCAAATTATGCTCATGTCTCTTTCAGGAAACAACAACAACAACAACAACAACAACAACAACAAAGCCTTTAGTCCCAAACAAGTTGGGGTAGGCTAGAGGTGAAACCCATAAGATCTCGCAACCAACTCATGGCTCTGGCACATGGATAGCAAGCTTCCACGCACCCCTGTCCATAGCTAGCTCTTTGGTGATACTCCAATCCTTCAGGTCTCACTTAACGGACTCCTCCCATGTCAAATTTGGTCGACCCCGCCCTCTCTTGACATTCTCCGCACGCTTTAGCCGTCCGCTATGCACTGGAGCTTCTGGAGCCTGCGCTGAATATGCCCAAACCATCTCAGACGATGTTGGACAAGCTTCTCCTCAATTGGTGCTACCCCAACTCTATCTCGTATATCATCATTCCGGACTCGATCCTTCCTCGTGTGGCCACACATCCATCTGAACATGTCGCCTTTTAGTCGGCCAACACTCCGCGCCATACAACATTGCGGGTCGAACCGCCGTCCTGTAGAACTTGCCTTTTAGCTTTTGTGGCACTCTCTTGTCACAGAGAATGCCAGAAGCTTGGCGCCACTTCATCCATCCGGTTTTGATTCGATGGTTCACATCTTCATCAATACCCCCATCCTCCTGCAACATTGACCCCAAATACTGAAAGGTGTCCTTCCGAGGTACCACCTGGCCATCAAGGCTAACCTCCTCCTCCTCACACCTATTAGTACTGAAACCGCACATCATGTACTCGGTTTTAGTTCTACTAAGCCTAAACCCTTTCGATTCCAAGGTTTGTCTCCATAACTCTAACTTCCTATTTACCCCCGTCCGACTATCGTCACTAGCACCACATCATCCGCAAAGAGCATATACCATGGGATATCTCCTTGTATATCCCTTGTGGCCTCATCCATCACCAATGCAAAAAGATAAGGGCTCAAAGCTGGCCCCTGATGCAGTCCTATCTTAATCGGGAAGTCATCGGTGTCGACATCACTTGTTCGAACACTTGTCACAACATTATCGTACATGTCCTTGATGAGGGTAATGTACTTTGCTGGGACTTTGTGTTTCTCCAAGGCCCACCACATGACATTCCGCGGTATCTTATCATAGGCCTTCTCCAAGTCAATGAACACCATATGCAAGTCCTTTTGCTCCCTATATCTCTCCATAAGTTGTCGTACCAAGAAAATGGCTTCCTTGGTCGACCTCCCAGGCATGAAACCAAACTGATTTTTGGTCACGCTTGTCATTCTTCTTCGGGTTTTTATCAGTTTTGCCATTGTCTGTATAACGCTACTCAGTTTTGCCACTAAACATTTTCACTACTCAAAAATGCCACTGTTCTGTTAGACACAACCTCAAAAGGACCATTTTTCACCGTTACCGTTTGGTCAATACACGTTGACTGAAGTTAGATGACGAAACTACCCATATCCCATTTGTAAGAGGCGCATGAGAAAAAGAGAACAAAATATGGGAGGATGGGGGTTCGAACCCAAGACCACAGGGTACACAAGCGCGCGAGCTAACCAACTGAACCATGGATACTCTTTGTTGTGTGAGGAGATACAGTCCTTATATACCGATGTCTGATATGGAATAATATTCCAACACAGCAACGTCTCATACATTTTCTTGTTGCTAGCTAATTGGACTTGGGTTTGAAAGTTAGTATGGACAACACATCTGCATGAGCGGCTGGCCGGCTGGAAGAATGTTTGGTGCTAGTAACATAAACAAATGATGCAAACCGTCACGCCCAAATTTTTTTGACGATCACACACTAATTGAGAGAAACAACACATATGACAGCAGGATCACATGGTATTGTAAATTTCTCTGAAAATTTCAGCATGGTGGCTGCCCATTTTTCTGAAAACGACACAAACACAAAGTGGTTCACAGACATAAATAAGGTTCAGAATATCAACTTGTTTGTTTTTCAGCACACACAAATCAGGTTCACAAACATAAATAAGGTTCAATAACATCCACTTGCTGGTCGAAATATAAAGGTACAAATTCTCAAACATGCATAAGGTTGTAAAGAAGGATGTCCAGGTTCACAAGCATAAGGTCACGATCACACAAACTTCACATATGTAGCTTCTTTTTGCTTCTTGTGTTTTTAGCAGGACTGTCTGGTGGTTCCGCATTTGCAACTTGAATATGCATGGGAGACGAAACAAATCCACCTGCACGTCCTTCGGTTGTGGCACAAACTTCATTTTGCATGTCCTTCCTTTTCCTAGTGTTCTTCTTTGTTTTCTTCACACTTGTTTTCTTCACACTTTTCTTTGAGCTGTACAGAAGTTAGTCATGTTGCAAAAAAGAATGAAAATGGATGTTGAAAACATATAGAAAAGCACATGTTCTTTTCGTGTTACCTAGCCGAACTTGCAACCATTGATAGTTCAGGGATTGCAACCATTGATAGTGCAGGGTCACCTTCTCCTGCCACAAAAGGGGCTTCCCTAGCTTGGAGGTCAGCCTCATCTTCTCCAAATGCTGGGTCAACTGGATTTGTGCACAATCTGGCAATGTGCCCGAAGCCTCCGCATCGCTTGCACTTCCTTTTCCTAGCGCTCACGCCAGCACCTTCAGCACTAGATCTAATTCTAGTTTTCCTTGGTCGGCCTTTTGGCCTCCTCAACACTGGAGCATGTAGTTTGAAGCCAGCGTCAACAATGTCCCATTGTTGCTTGCCTACCATTGCAGGTATGTTGTCCGCATACGCAGCCTTAAATTTTGCAACGGAGTAGAACTCATGTACATATGGTTCAATTTCTGATACCGGACCTCGTAGTGAAGTAATAAAGTACATGGCATGGATACATGGCAAACCCTTGACCTGCCATTGCCTGCAGCTACATGTTTCCTTTGCGATGACAACAGGGTACCTCCATTCCCTATTCTCTTTGTCCATTGCAGTAATTTCTGCCTCAACATCACTGCGTCTAATTACCATCATCTTCAGCCCTGAAAAGAACACAAAACATTAATCATTGAATTTAGTTGTTATGAAATTAATCAATTGAAAGAATACAAGATATTTACCTTTGGATTTGGCATGCCGTGTCTTTATCACACTTGGTATTATGAGATGGCCAAGCCATTTTTCTAATGCTATCCTCATCCGCAGATCAAACTTCTCCATTATCATCTGCCTAATCTTGTCCAACATGTCAACAATAAGAAGAGCCTTAACTTTCCTGACTTTGCTATTAAATGACTATGCGAGGTTGTTATTGACGTAGTCAACCTTGCAAATTTCATTGAACTTGCTTCTATACCATATCTTTGTGTGGTGTTCAGCCATATATTTTTGGACACTCTTCTTAGCAAGGATCTGTTTCATATGCCAATTGTGCTTTCTAGAGCTGAAAGTTAAGCTTGCAGCCCAAAGATTATCATCATAGACCTTGCCCTTGAATTTTTTTTGAAAATTTGCAGCAAGATGCCTCATACACTCCCTATGCTCCACTCCAGGCCACACTTGTTCTACTGCTGTCTCTAAACCTTTGCAAGCGTCAGTGTGTATGACTAGTCCTTCAGGATGCCCAATAAGCCCACGCAGATTTTGAAGAAACCAAGCCCAACTTTCAGATGATTCTGTCTCTAGCACCCCATATGCAACTGGGTAAAGCCAATTACGGCCATCAATGGCACAAGCAGAAGCTAGTTGCCCTTTGAATCTCCCATTTAGTGCAGTTGAGTCTACGGCCAAGTATGGTCGACATCCATTTGAAAAGCCTTGCCAGCATGCCTTGAATGAAACAAACACCCTCCTAAAGCATTCCTTCTCTCTCACTTTTCCTTTGATCGTGTACTGCACAGTCTCTTTGTCTATTTCCACTACACTACCAGGAGAACACTTCTCCACCTCAGCCTTGAAACTATAGAGACGATGGAAGCTATCTTCCCATTTTCCACTAATCATATCCATTGCTTTGTCCTTACCACGAGATACACGCATGTATGGCAAAGTGAAGTGGTACTTCTCATGGATCTTCTCTTGAAGAGCAGTAGGGCCAATATCTGGGTTCTTTCTCACCCAATCCAGCACAACATCAGCAACCCACCTGCTCTTTGCCGGCTTGAACTTCTCACTTCTCAGCTTAGTTGGGCATGTATGAGAGAAAGGACACACCTTGATCTGTAGGAAACAACAAAATCAGTTAGTATGTTGCTAGTATGTTAAACTTGCCACATTTCAATAGTTACTAGTTCCACAAAATAAAGGGTACAATAAACAAATCAATTAGATGTTAGCAAGTTATACCTGAAATATCGTGTTATTCCTCATATAAGAGCCATGAATTCTCCAGTTACACCTCTTATATGCACAACTTGCTCTCAGCCTCTTAGAATCACTCTTTTCGACTGTATAGTCAAATTCACGTTTAATTGCAAAAGTAGAAAGTGCATTCTTGCAGTCCAACAAAGAGGGGAATACCGACCCTTCTGCAAATAATGGATTCTCCTTGTTATATACGACAATGGGTCTGTCCTCCTCCTCCTCTTCCTCTTCATCAACTAAACCCATGTCTCTATTCTCTTCTTCTTCTTCTTCAGTGTCAGTGGATTCATATGCTGGAGGATTATCTTCCTCTTCCATATCTGCCGAATCATCTTCTTTGGTAGACTTCCTGACTAAGTCTGGATACTGCCGCTCATCATCATTATCCGAGAGAACAGCATCATCGGGTATAGCATCGTCGGTTATGTCTCTATTAGCATCATCAACACTAGTAGACTGCTTGACTCCCTGTATGTTGACTGTATGAACATCAACTGCCTGACTCCCTGTATGTTGACTCTCACTGTAACAAGGTTGTGTAGGTGGATTACAGCTAGGTGTGCTAGGAGTTTGGGATTTTTGAAGAACCTCAATTTGCATAGATATTTTCTTTGAATCTTGATGTTTTCCAAACATCAAAGCTGCATCATCATCACATACAACAGCAACCCATTTATTCTGCTCCCTGTCATAGTACTTCAACTCAACGTAATCACGCCACCCCCATGGATAGCTATCACACAGCTTGCGCAGCAATGTTTTGTGTGTGATACTAGGTTCTACGAATAGAGGAAAATCAAAGACGCCAACGTATCGCTTGAGACCATCGCTACTCTCACGGCTTGTTTCCATCCTAACTGTCAGCATACAAGCAGTATCCGCATCCATCCTGACCATCAGGAACACAAGTACCAAATTGTACGCGATTATCAGTAAGGGAAAGTCAGCTACTACAAATTCTATGTACAAATTTCGACCTCTACAAGTTATATTCAACCACACACGCACACTGAGAATTAGTATACTCACAATGCAGGAATTTCAGAGCCTATGTCATTTTGGGGCGTCCTGTGGCCGATGCAACCCTCCGATTCGGTCCTGCTGTCCGTCGCCATTGCCGTGGAACAACTGCACTTCAAGACTCGGGAGGAGTTGCGGAGTCAGCCGGGAGAAGCGCCGGAGCTGCCTGCCTCCAGTGGCGGTGCCGGGCGGGAGGAAGAGGCGAAGCTGCGATGGGTGGCGGCACTCGGCGGGAGGCTCCGCAGCTGCGGCGAGTGGGGGCGCGCCGGAGCTGGGCGGGCAGCCCGGCGACCGGCGGTGCCAGGTGAGGAGTTTGGCAGGCGGCGGCGGTGATTAGGGATATTGGTTCCGGCTGGGGAAACTGCCACGAACAGATCGGGTCAAGGATTAGATAAGGTTCTGTTTAGTTAGGTTCAGACATCGGTATATAAGGACTGTATCTCCTCACACAACAAAGAGTATCCCTGGTTCAGTTGGTTAGCTTGCGCGCTTGTGTACCCCGTGGTCTTGGGTTCGAACCCCCATCCTCCCATATTTTGTTCTCTTTTTCTCATGCGCCTCTTACAAATGGGATAGGGGTAGTTTCGTCATCTAACTTCAGTCAACGTGTATTGACCAAACGGTAACGGTGAAAAATGGTCTTTTTGAGGTTGTGTCTAACGGAACAGTGGCATTTTTGAGTAGTGAAAATGTTTAGTGGCAAAACTAAGTAGCGTTATACAGCCGATGGCAAAACTGATAAAAACCCTTCTTCTTAAGCGGTGCTCAATGACTCTCTCCCATAGCTTCATTGTATGGCTCATCAGCTTAATTCCACAGTAATTAGTACAACTCTGAACATCCCCCTTGTTCTTGAAGATTGGTACTAATATACTCCGTCTCCATTCTTCTGGCATCTTGTTTGCTCGAAAAATGAGGTTGAAAAGCTTGGTTAGCCATACTATCGCTATGTCCCTGAGACCTTTCCACACCTCAATGGGGATACAATCAGGGCCCATCGCCTTGCCTCCTTTCATCCTTTTTAAAGCCTCCTTCACCTCAGACTCCTGGATTCGCCGCATAAAACGCATGCTGGTCTCATCAAAGGAGTTGTCCAGTTCAATGGTAGAACTCTCATTCTCCCCATTGAACAGCTTATCGAAGTACTCCCGCCATCTATGCTTAATCTCCTCGTCCTTCACCAAGAGTTGGCCTGCTCCGTCCTTGATGCATTTGACTTGGCCAAGATCCCTCGTCTTCCTCTCTCGGGTCATAGCCATCTTATAGATGTCCCTTTCACCTTCCTTCGTGCCTAATCGTTGGTAGAGGTCCTCATATGCCTGACCCCTTGCTTCACCAACAGCTCGCTTTGCGGCCTTCTTCGCCATCTTGTACTTCTCTATGTTGTCTGCACTCCAATCCAGGTATAGGCGTCTGAAGCAATCTTTCTTCTCTTTAATCGCCTTCTGGACATCATCATTCCACCACCAGGTATCCTTATGTTCGCTTCTCCTTCCCCTGGACACTCCAAACTCCTCCGAGGCCACCTTACAATGTAAGTCACCATCTTCATCCACACATTGTCCGCATCCCCTCCTTCCTCCCAAGGGCCCTCCTTAATGACCCTCTCCTTGAACACCTGAGCTACCTCCCCCTTGAGCTTCCACCACTTCGTTCTAGCGACTTTGGCACGCTTATCCCGCTGGACACGAATCCGAAAGCGGAAGTCAGCAACCACCAACTTATGCTGGGGTACAACACTCTTTCCAGGTATCACCTTACAGTCTAGGCACGCACGCCTATCTTCTCTTCTCGAGAGGATGAAATCAATCTGGCTAGAGTGTTGGGCACTACTAAAAGTCACCAGATGTGATTCCCTCTTTCTAAAGAGGGTGTTAGCTACAATCATGTTGTAGGCTAGAGCAAAGCTTAAGACATCTTCTCCTTCTTGATTCCTGATGCCATAGCCAAAGCCCCCATGCGCCCCTTCAAAACCTGTGTTAGATGTACCCACGTGGCCATTGAGGTCTCCTCCTATGAAGAGCTTCTCACCAATCGGTACACTCCTAACCATGTCTTCCAAGCCTTCCCAGAACTCCCTCTTGGTGTTCTCATTGTGGCCTACTTGCGGGGCATACGCGCTGATAACATTGAGAACCAAGTCCTCAACTACCAGCTTGACCAGGATAATCCGGTCCCCACGTCTCTTGACGTCTACCACTCCATACTTGAGGCTCTTGTTGATCAAGATGCCTACGCCATTTCTGTTTGCAGCCGTCCCCGTGTACCACAGCTTGAAGCCGGTATCCTCCACCTCCTTCGCCTTCTGTCCTCTCCATTTGGTTTCTTGGACGCAAAGGATATCAACACCTCTTTCACGAAAAAACATGTCCAAAATTCAGTAGTTTATAGTTTCTAAAATAGGAGTGCACGTTAGTTGAAGAGAGATGCTGCACCTATGGACGAATTCTTATGGGATTAAAGTTACAGGGGATGGGGGACTCACAGTGAAAATCAGGTTGGAGATATAATAAGCAATTGTTCATGCTCCTAATAATCTATTCTCTCTAAACATTCATGTGAAATCTTGTGCTGGCCTAGTACATGATCTAATTGATTTTCGGCATTCCACATGGTAACTGTTTCTTCTTGCATTCCACATCTCTTGGGTACAAGGATTAGAGGACTAGAACCAAACCTATGGTGAAGCAATTTGTTGAACAGAGTCATATCTCAGTTCCTGATGGCCTACCTGACTTGTAGCATTGCATGTGCAAGCCATACCTTAGCCCTTTCTCTGCACTTTCCGGCCTTCAGGCAACTCGAACTAGGCTTTCGGGCTTTCAGCCAGCTGCGTGCCTGAAGATTGTGAATAACATACGTATACCAAATCTTGTGCCCACACACTTGTTATTGAGCATTTTTCAGGCCTAGCCCCTGCTACCTTCTTTAAAGTTTTGTGGCCTTATACTCGTATATTAATCTGCTTTCTGTTCTCATCTTCCACCTTGTCATTTTACTAATTCAATTTTTTTGGATCTTTTAAGTCCCTGACTTAGCTGATAGATTGTAGAGAAACATCTAAAGATAGAATCACAACCATTGTTTGTTCATTGGACAGTTGTATGCAATTAAAAGATTGCGCAAGTCTTTTGGCACTGGTCATGGTTGGTTCTCGATCTTTGTGAGAATATAAAGAAGTATGTGCTATGGATGTTGCAGTGCTCAGTTGGTGGATGAGCTGATGAAGTGATGGTGTTGAGCTAGCCACTTTCTGAATTTATAGGCCAAGGAAAGGACACCGTGATGGTGAACTGTGGTTCTCACTGAGAAGAGTTGCCAAGGGACAAGGCTATGTGATCAGTGCATGCAGTGTTGCAGCATATGATTAGTTTGGATTAGATTGCAGTGGGGCCAAATGTTTGATGTATGCCGGAGCCTATGGTCGTTATTGGTTTGGTTTCTTATCTATCATGGCTGCCATACCGAACCGTGTAGCGAATAGGAGACGTTTCTAGAACAGGCATGGACAGAGCCATGGGCTCATAACATGCAGTGCTGCCTGCATGTGCAGGGCCAAGCAATGTGGTCTTGAGTTGATCTTTCTTGGGCCATCGGTTTGGGACTGGCGGTACTAGGAGTGCTTGCTTGCTTTGGTCTCTAACAGGAGTGCAAAGAGGTATAATTCGTTTTTTTTTTTGCTTGATTATATCCTAATGATAAGAAGTTTATAGAGTGGCCCCTGAGATCGACAAAGTGCTTCATGGATCTCTAACAGGAGTTATGAACATCCATTTGACAGGAGTTATGAACATCCATTTGAAAGCTTGTGCTGGTTTAGCATGTGGTCTGATTGATTTTCAGCATCTTACATGGTGGCTGTTTCTTCTTGCATTTCATATCTCACATGGAGTACATGACTAGAACCAAACCAGTGTCATACCTACCAGACTAACATGTGGAAGCTATTCCTTAGCTCTTTCTATGCACCTTCCTTTGGTGCTTCAACCAGCTGCATGTCTGCAGATTGTGAGTAACAGACATGTACCAAATCCTTGCACCGATACGATACACTTGTTATTGCACGTCTTTCAGGCCTAGTTCCTACTACCTTCTTTAAAGTTTTGTGGGCTGCCTTATACTCATAAATAAACCTGCTTTCTGTTCATTTTGTGTTTTTATCCTAGTTTTTGCATGCCTTATATTTCCCCCCTGAGAGTTCACCATTGAAAATGGCTGCTCTTCCACCTTGTCTTTTTACCAATTAACAATTTTGTAGATCATTTTTATTGTCTGACTTGGATGATATAGGTTGTATAGAAACTTCTTGCGAATTCTCCTAGCAGCAGTATGAAACTACCAACATCTAAAAATACTTGCAACCTTGTTGGGTCACTGGACAGTTGTATGCAACTAAAATGCAAGAGAAGTATGGCTGCAAGCCTGCAATTGCTAGTTGCCAGAATGCTGCTTTGTTGCTTTTATGAATACATACTGAAAACATCTCCTAGTGTTTCTTATCTAACTATCTTACACTATCCAGGCAAACTACAAAAAAACAGAAGGCAACATCAGGGTCTCTGCATTCATATTCTTCAGAAGCTACAAACAACAAATTTGTTGACTAGCTCCAACAGTAGGCATCATATGGCCGGTGTAGTGGCAAGATGTCACCATAGAGCTCAGCAATGTACTCTCGACGCCGGCAGAGGTGTTTCTCCTAAGCAGGGACATGACATACTCCATCACTCCGGCATCACAAGGCAGTGTGATCTTCCCATCGCTTGCAAAGCCAAATTCCTCCTGAGACATCCTCAGGAGCTCGCCGAAGACCATCGTGCTGAGGTACTCCAACGGGACCTTGAAACGCCTCCCATCGGCTGTGTACATGACACAGTGGCCCTTGGCCGGTATAGAACTGCAGCAGTCTCGGTCTTCTTTGGCTGACATTGTGAGCCTCTTCCTCCCAAGTGCTTCAACCCTCCACTTATTTGCCAATTGCGCAAGTCTTTTGGCACTGGCCATGGTTGGCTCTCTATCTTTGTGAGAATTTGAAGTGTGTGATATGGATGTTGCAGTGCTCAGTTGGTGGATGAGCTGATGAAGAGGTGATGGTGTTGAGCTAGACGCTTGCTGAATTTATAGGCCAGGGGAAGGACATCTTGACAGTGAACTGTGCTTGTCATTGAGAAAAGTTGGCAGGGGACAAGGCCATGGGATCGGTGCATGCAGCGTTGCAACATGATTAGTTTGGATTAGATTGCTGTGGGGCCAAATGTTTGGTGTATGCTGGAGCCTATATCGTAACTGTTAGGCATTGGTCCGCTTTCTTATCATTCGTGGATGCCATACCAAGCCGTGTAGCGAACAATAGACATGTCGAGAACAGGGCTTTTGGCAATGTGCTAGGAGGGGACAGTGATGGCTTCCAGATTCAGGGATCGAACAGTTTCGGTAAGCCCTGATCGATTAGGCTACCTCTGTGCTTTCTCCTGGCAGATACTTGACATTGTAACGTGCATTGTTCATGCACCTGATCAATCTATTTTCTGTTGACATTCAGTCGAAAAGCATGCTCGGTCTAGCAGATCATCCGTTTGATATCCGGCATGCCACACGTTTACTGTTCATTCTTGCCTTCTATTTCTTTTGGGTACAGGAGCATATGGCTAGAATCAGACCACTGTATACTTATTTCAAGCTGAAGCAGATGTCTCTGATGTGTGTTGAGTTGACTCTGGGGTTCCGTATTCATGCATAACAATTTCAATGTGATGTTTCCAGTCATAGTTGGGTTTCTCAGGCACAACTTTTTGGACTAAATACAGATAATCCTGAAAAGGAAACCTCTCTCTAATTAAGAATGTCATGACACACATGTGTACTAATTCTCCTTTTGGCTCTGAACTTGTATGTATTTTTAGATATCATTTTTTTGGTAGACATGGTGCAGTTAATCTGTTCCATTGACTGAATTTGCAGGCGACGGAAAGATGGGACTGGAGGGGGCCACAGGGGGAGGCTGGTGAAGTGGGTTGCACCTGTCAGTGCAAAAAGGCAGCGAAAGGACTAGTCTCAAATTTGATTCTCTTTTTGCTTGGAGGGAAGAAGGGACTAGTCGGTCAGCAGGCAACATGTCCGTGCCGTACCTCAGCCAGTGTGGTTCTGGTGCTTTGCCTGCACATTAATAGTGTTTGGCAGGTGAGAAGGCCATGAGCTTGGTGAGTGCAATGGTGGCTCCCAAGGGAAGCAGTGATATTCAGATAATGGCCATGCTTGTGTGTTCTTGGTTCTGAGGTATGTTGCTCAGAAATTCTTTATCTCTGAGTTTGTTGATGAAGTGGTGGTGTACTACTATGTAGCCCATGAATATATAGGCACATACATATGACTAATTTGCATTTGGCAGGGGACAAGGCCATGAGCTTGGTGCATGCAATGGTGGCTGTAAGGGGCAGCAGCCAGATTCAGATCAGATTTTGCTTGGCCATGGCTTTCTGTATAGGCAAAGGTAGTGGACTACTTGCTAGGCACTCAGATGCATACTACAGTAGTACAGTCCTTGATGCTTAACTCGGTAGATGCATTTTGCAACCATCCGGGGTCCAGTATTTAGGGACGTGCTCCTTTTTGTTCAGCACTCTATATCAAGATATTGGAAGATATGCTGATTCAAAAACAATCACTTTAATGTTCTGATGACCTATATCTGTGCCTTTGCTTCAACTGCGTGATTGCAATTAGGTGAGGTACAGAGCTAGCGTCATAAGGGACACAGCACATGATGGTCCGGGAGCCTTTCACAGGCAGATGCGGAGTTCACTTCACTGCTTT
Source organism: Triticum aestivum (assembly GCF_018294505.1). Lineage (NCBI taxonomy): Eukaryota > Viridiplantae > Streptophyta > Magnoliopsida > Poales > Poaceae > Triticum > Triticum aestivum. Next base: position 437,201,997 of record NC_057808.1, read on the forward strand.
CGGGTGTCTACTTTGCACTTACAGTTGCAGCTGCATGTTAGATGTTTGCTGGTTTAACAGTGATTTGATTGCTTCAGATCTGGCAGGTTGCTGGGAAGTTCCATATCTCATTGTCCACCCATGGTCTGCATGGTTTCTAGCATAGCATGTGTCAGCCATTTTCCGGTATCTTGCATTTAGCTGGGCATTTGAGGGTTTCCAGGCCACACATCCTTGAATCTATCCAGTGACTTGTGATTGTTTCGCTTTGGTATATCTTTTGAGGAAGTGATGTAATGTAAGTCACAATGCAAGGCTTATTTGTTAGTCTATTTTAGACAATGAACCTGGCCTTGCCTGATGATTTACTTTGACTTCCATGACACAAACATAGCATGCAATTTTGTTTTGCCAAGCACAAATCTTGATGAGCTTATTCTGCAGGATATACCCGATTTTTGAACATTTGGTGATTTTATCATCAGTTGAACAACTTGCAGTAGCCTTTGTCCAAAAGGTCACATCCCATCTCCAGCTGCAAATATTCTATCATGGGTTGTCGGTTGAACAACTTTCTTCATAATATTTTGGGTCTGAGGATACAATTGGAAAGGAATTTGTCGATGCTTACTGCTTAGGCCCTAAAAAACTGTGATCGGTCATTTATCTTTGGAACAAAGTATATGCATACATTGAAAGAACATTGTCTCTAACTACGGTCCATCTTCCTTGATTGCTTCTTTGCCAGCAAGATCAAAATGCTTACACAAAAAGTGTTTTCCTTAATCTATTTTCCTATATCTCTGCAGATGGTAATCAGGAGCTGCAAACACCATTATGCTGGCTAACTCCGAGATGTGGCTCTGCATGATAGTGGCATGGCATTGCCATGGTGTTGAGGAACGCGGCCTCCATATCTGAGGACGCACTTCTCCTGAGCAAACACAGGGCATACTCCATCATTGATGCGTCACAGGGCAGCGTGATTCTGTCACCGTCAACGCCTGTGAAGCCGAACTCCTCTGGGGACATCCTCAAGAGCTCGTCGAAGACGGTCGTGCCGAGGAACACAAGCGGTACCTCGAACCTCGCACCGTCGGTAGTGTACACGACGAAGTGGCCCTTGCCAGCCACAGGTGAGCACGACGTGCCACATGGCCCTCCGGTTTCCCCCCCTGATGTTGATGAGGTGAGCCTCTTCCTCCCCATAGCCACCACCCTCTGCCACTTCTTGGCCAGCTGAGCGAGGTTCTTGGCACTCATCATGGTAGTTTCTTGTGTTTCTGGAAACTGGAGAAATTCTTCTGCTAGTTGGAGGCTGGAATGCCTTTTGTCTTTGGATGAAGTGGTGGTGTTAGGAGGGCATTTAGCCATGGATTTATAGCTCAAGGGTAAAGTTGGCGCCCACACGATGGACTGTGATGGTATGCAATGGGTAGGGTACGTGCAGTGCTGCGGTTTTGGAGGTGCCGTGGTGTGATCTGGATCAGGTCTGCTGGGGCCAAGTGTTTGGCACATGCCGGAGCTTGCGCTGGACATCTCGCCTGCAGAGCCGTGGTGATCGGTTTGCTAGGGAATGGCACAAGCACGAGGACCCCATGTGGTTCTCTAACCAGAAGCGCATTTCAGACATGGATGGTGCTTGGAACTCTCATCAAAATCATCATCACGTTGTTGGTGTCTGCAGCTAATTCCAACAACATTGCACACAGAGCACGCATGGCATTGTCCCCTTCCCAACGCTCTTGCTGATAGCTACACACTACCCACACGAATATGCACCGCCCTGAGTCCTTTCTTCCTTCTACTATAAATCTGTGGCCTGCTCAGCACAAACTTCATCTCATCTCAAGCAGCATCACAATCTACAACACAACTTCAGACTTCCAGAGCCAAAGTGAAATTTAGCCAGCCGGGAGCACATCCGACTCAACCATGATCCATCCAAAGAAGCTTGCTCAGCTGGCCAAGAAGTGTCAGCGGATGTTGGCGGCCAGAGCCGGTGCCCGCCGTCGGCATGCCTCAGACATGGCCGACGAGTGTTGCAGCACAGTGTCATCTGTGGTTGCCGATGAGGGCCACTGCGTGATGTACACCACTGACGGAACCCGGTTCGAGGTCCCTCTGGCGTACCTTGGGACGGCGGTCTTCGCCGAGCTCCTGAGGATGTCCGAGGAGGAGTTTGGCTTCGCGAGCAGCAGTGATGGAGGCAGGATTATGCTGCTTTGTGATGCCAGTGTGATGGAATATATCTTGTGCCTGGTCAGGAGAGAGGCCCCTGAGGAGGTCGAGAGGGCGTTCTTGAGCTCCATTGTTGGGCACTGCCACAACTACAATGCTAGCTGCATGGCACAATCAATGGGATTTGGCCATCAGTTTGCTCTTTGTACTCAGCTACTAGCTTAGCTTCTGAAATATTTTTTAATTAGGACTGATAGGAGCTTTGTAGAGAGCCTCATGTAAGATTCAATGATCACAGGAAATGATACAAAGAGACAAATTTTTTGGGAGAAATTGGATTGTCTGACACATCCTTGAACATAGTTCATATATACTAGTGAAGGAAGTAGAAAGAAACCATGGACTTAAAGTTTGTGGTCAAGTGGCTGAACTCGGTGATGGCGCTGCGAAGGGGTTGGGGATGAGAGGATTGATGGACAATGAACAAACTGCTGTTCCTTTACTAAAAAAAAGAACTGCTGTTCCTACCTCCAACTAGAAACCTCGGATTGAGACTGCGTGTCCCAGATGGAGGTGGGTTGAGCAGTTCATAAGTTCTGGTTAGAGGTAGTAATAGCAGCTTTCACCATGTCACTGCCGGAAGTGGCCAATTCCGGATCTCCATTCCTCATGTGCTGGAGACTGCTCTGCGTTGGCTTCACGGATTCTCGTCAGCTCACCACACTTTGGTGAAAAGCTAGCATCAGAGGGGACATGGCACATGATGGTCCAGGAGCCTTTCATAGGCAGATGCGGAGTTCACTTCATTGCTTTTGGGTGTGTCTTTGCACTTACAACTGCAGCTGTATGTTAGGTGTTTGTTAGTTTAACAGTGCTTTGATTGCTACAGATCTGGCAAGTTGCTGGGCAGCTCCATATCTCATTGTCCACCCACGGTCTGCATGGTTTCTAGCATAGCATGTGTCAGCCATTTTCCAGTATCTTCCTTGCATTTAGCTGGGCAGTTGAGGGTTTCTAGGTCACAGCCTTGAACCTATCCAAGGGCTTGTCATTAGTTCCATGTTGGTGTTTCTTTTGGGAAAGTGAGCATCCTGATGAGGACATCCATGACACGAACATAGCATGAAAATTTATTTGCCAAGTACAAATCATGGTTAGCTTATACTGCATGACAGACCCGATTTCTGAACGCTAGTAGGTTTGCTGGTCCTGACTCGAGTATAATTCGATGAATTTGTCATCAGTTGAACAACTTGCAGTAGCCTTTGTCCAAAGGTCACCTCCCTAATCCATCTGCTAGGACTTACCTGCCCAACCTAAACTTTCTTTGTAATAACTTGTGTCTGAGGCCATTTAATTGCATTTTTTTGTCGACCCTTAATGCTTAGGTCCTAAAAAACAGTGATTAATCATTTATTTTTGAAACAAAGTATATGCATACATTGAAAGAGTAATTTCTCTAACTACTGTCCATCTTCCTTGATTGCTTCTATGCTAGAAAGATCAAAATGCTACACATAAACTGTTTTCCTTAGTCTATTTTCCTATATCTCTGCAGATGGTAATCAGGAGCAGCAGACACCGAAATGCTGGCCAACTCCCAAATGTTGGGCCACATGATAGTGGCATGGCATCGCCATGGTGTTGAGGAATGCGGCCTCCATGTCTGCGGAGGCGCTTCTCCTGAGCAAGCACATGGCATACTCCTGCGAAGCCGAACTCCTCCTGGGACATCCTCAAGAGCTCGCCGAAGATGGTCGTTTCAAGGAACACAATGGGTACCTCGAACCTTGCACCATCGGCAGCGTACACGACGCAGTGGCCCTTGCCGGCCACTGACGAGCATGACGTGCCGCACGACCTTCTGGTTTCTTCTGTGGACATTGATGGCGACCAGGTGAGCCTCTTCCTCCCGATAGCCGCCACCCTCTGCCACTTCTTGGCCAGCCGAGCGAGTGTCGTGGCACTCATCATGGTAGTTTCTTGTGTTTCTGGAACTGGAGAAATTCTTCTGCTAGTTGGAGGTTGGAATGCCTTTATCTGTGGATGAAGTGGTGGTGTTTGGTGGTCACTAGCCATGGATTTATAGCTCAAGAGTGAAGGAGTACCCACATATGGTGTAGTGTGTGATGGTTTGGCAGGAGACAATGCCTTGTGTATGGCACATGCGCTGTTGCAGTTTTGGAGGTGCCGTGATGTGATCTGGATCAGGTCTGCTGGGGCCAAGTGTTTGCCACTTGCTGGAGCTTGCGCTGGACGTCCCACTTGCACAGCCATGGTGATCGGTTTCCTGGGGAAATGGCACGAGCACGAGGACCCCATGGGGCTCTCTAGCCACAAGCACATTTCAGACTGAGCACATTCATCACATTTTCTGCAGCTACTTCCACCCAACGCCCTCACTGATAGCTACACACAACCTACACGCATATGCACTTCCCCGAGCCCTCTTTGTTGTACGTTCTACTATAAATCCATGGCCTGCTCAACACAGCTTCTTCATCTCATGTGCAAGCAACATCACAATCTACAACACACATTCAGACTTCCAGAGCCAAAGTGAAATTTAGCCAGCCATGATCCATCCAAAGAAGCTTGCTCAGCTGGCCAAGAAGTGCCAACGGATGTTGGCAGCCGGAGCCAGTGCCCGCTGTCAGCATGCCTCAGACACGGCCGATGATGAATGCTGCAGTACAGCATCATCTGTGGCTGCTGATGAGGGCCACTGCATGATGTACACCACCAATGGAGCACGGTTCGAGGTCCCTCTGGCGTACCTCGGGACGACGGTGTTCGCTGAGCTCCTGAGGATGTCTGAGGAGGAGTTTGGCTTCGCGAGTGGCGGCGACGGAGGCAGGATCATGCTGCCCTGCGACGCCATGGTAATGGTGTACGTCTTGTGCCTGGTCAGGAGAGAGGCCTCCGAGGAGGTCGAGAAGGCATTCTTGAGCTCCATTGCTGGGCACTGTCACAACTACAATGCTAGTTGCATGGCCCCATCAATGGGAATCACCCATCAGTTTGCTCTTTGTACTTAGCTATTCCCTCCGTCCCAAAATAAGTATCTCAACTTTGTACTAATTTTAGTACAAAGTTGTACTAGAGTTGAGACATTTATTTTGGGACAGAGGGAGTACTAGCTTAGTTTCTGAAATACTGTTTTGGTTAGGATTGAGGAGATCTGTAGTCTGATATAAGATTCGATCATCACAGGAAATGACACAAAAGAGACAATTTTTCTGGGAAAAAATGGATTATTTGACACATCCTTTAACATTCTGCTCAAAGTTTGGAGGGTGAATTGTGGGTGCAGCGGCTAAAAGGAGGGGATGTGAATGATGGAACTCGGCAACAGCACCGGCGAAGGGGAGAGATGAACGATCAGTGAACTGCCTTTCCTACCTGTAGCGAGGACCATCGGATTGAGAATTTGACATTGTGTGAGCCGTTTATAAGATTTTCCAGAGAACGCGCTCCACATAGACCTGCCTCTACTGCCTCATAGATGGATGCTTCCACTGCTGCTTGCGTGTGATGTCTGATGCACAGCTAGCCTGTGCGTGCGTGTGCTCGGTGGCGTCTTGCTTGCTCGAGCACCTCCTCCATACTCCGGTGAGAATTCCAGACTGGAATAATCTCTCCAACCGGTAGCAAAGCAATCAAATTTGGTTAGTTTAGCTCTTTAGTTACAGGAAAGATGAGCAAGTTGATCTACTTTATGTAATTCAAGAAACCAAATAATTCAAGTTTAATTTGGATATAAAGTGTTCACCTTTCTGAAGAAATTAGGATATCATACATATCTCTGATGCTCTGCTTTTTTATCTTCTGTTTGTATGCATTACCCAAATAGTTGATAAACACTTAAAATGAACGTACTGTGTAATAACATAATGTTTATTGGCAAATAAAAGAGGGTATCTCTTCATTACTTTTTATGCAAATTGAATACATTTTTTTCTTTCTAAAAAGGTGCAACAGAAAATCAGAAATTTTGACTTAAGGTGCTGGGTTAACATGTTCCTGCTACATTCGTTACATAGCAATTTCTCAAGTGGAGGTGGGAAGAATGCCAACGATTTCATAAACATAAAGAGAAGCACATTTTCCATTCCCCTTCTATCCATGTCAAACTACTTTACTAACAAATACTAACCACATAAACATTAGGAGCTGCAAACAGGCACTTCTTGCTTGACAGTTAACCATCACATGCTTTTACCCCAAGAATTAAAATCTGCCTTATACCCATTAAAACCTGTGGAGTAAACCCTTCTTTCTATTCCATTTTGTGATTGTTATCATACTTAATTTCTTATTGGATTGGATGGTATAATTTTCCAGAGGATTCATCATTGGAATTGCTCCTGTACCACCTGGTCATTTCTCAATTCACAACTTTTTAATCTTTTTAATGTGCTGGCTTAGATGATACTCCCTCCGTTCCATAATTCTTGTCATGATTTTAGTTCAAATGGAACTAAAACCATGGAACGGAGGGAGTAGTAGATTGTATGGAAACTTGTTGTGTATTCTCTGCGGAGCAGGATGGGACTACCGATGTCTAAAAATAATAGCAACCATTGTTGGTATATTATACACTTGTACAAAACTGAAATGTAAGAGAAGAATGCATACTGCTGGTGGCCATAATACTGCTTTGTTGCATTGCTATATATACAATTTTTCTGCTCCTAGTGTCTGTTGGCTAACTATCTTACACCATCCAGGCAAACTACACAAGACAGAAGACAGCATCAGGGCCTCTTCATGCATGTTCTTCAGAAGCTACAAACAACAAATCTGGTTGCTGGCTCCGACAGTAGGCATCTCACAGCCCATGTAGTGGCAAGACGCCACCATAGAACTCAGGAATGCACTCTCGACCTCGACCTCGGTGAAGGCATTTCTCCTTAGCAAGCATATGGCATACTCCATCACTGCAGCATCACAGGGCAGTGTGATCTTGCCATCGATCGCAAAGCCAAACTCCTCCTGGGACATCCTCAGGAGCTCGCCAAAGATCGTCGTGCCAAGGTACTCCAATGGGACCTCGAAACGCCTCCCATCATCTGTGTACATGACACAGTGGCCCCTGGCCGGTACTGAATTGCAGCAGTCTTGATCTTGTTTGGCCAACACTGTGAGCCTCTTCCTCCCAAGTGCGTCCACCCTCTGGCACTTCTTTGCCAATTGAGCAAGTCTCTTGGCACCGACCATAGTTGATTCTCGGTCTTTGAATTTTCAGCTGGAGATCTGAAGAAGTGAGCTATGGATGTTGCAGTGCTCAGTTGGTGGATGAGCGGATGAAGAAGTGATGGTGTTGAGCTGAGCTGCTTGCTGAATTTATAGGCCAGGGGAAGGACGTCTTGACGGTGAACTGTGCTTGTCATTGAGAAAAGTTGGCAGGGGACAAGGCCATGGGATCGGTGCATGCAGCATGATTAATTTGGATTTGATTGCGGTGGGGCCAAATGTTTGGTGTATGCTGGAGCCTATAGTTGCAATTGTTAGGCATGGGTCTGCTTTCTTATCATTCGCGGCTGCCATACCGAACCGCGTAGCCAACAAGAGGTGTGTCGGAAACATGGCTACTGGCAACGTGCGAGGAATACAACAATGGGTTCCAGATTCAGGGACTGAACAATTTCGGTGAGCACTGATCAATTATATGCTATATATTGATGTGCTTCTGTTGATTGGACTGTCATCATAATGTTCATTGTTCATGCACCTGATCAATCTATTCTCTGTGAACATTCAGCTGAAAAGCTCGTGCTCGGCCTAGCACTTTGATGTGTTCAATTTCCGGCATGTCACATGTTTACAGCCCATTCTTGCCTTGTAGGGCTGTTACAGAGGGAGTATTTGTTCATGTGGTTCCCATGAAGCCTTGCACGCATCCTAGTTAACTAATCAGGCATTAAGCAAGCTGATTTGATATCATCTTGGCTGGCTTCACGCTTGCAGTTGCAGGTAGGCATACGTAGCACTGCATGTTGCGCTGATGGGGCGCGCTTCTAGGTGCCCCTGAGGTACCTCGGCACGGCGGTCATCAGCGAGCTCCTGGGGATGCTGCGGTAGTGATGGAGGACGTCATGTGTGTCTTCCGTTCTCGGTAGGGATGGAGGAGGCCGGCTGAGATGGCTCTCCTGAGCTCCGTGGTCAGGAGGGTTCGCCAGTCGCCACTACCAAAATTGCTCCATCACAGCAGTCATCCATGGGCATAGTGGAATAGCGGCTGTAGCTGCTTCTTCTATAGCTAGCTTCTGACGATGCGCCATGTAGTTTCTGAAGAGGCAGAAAGTAGTGCTCCGTCTTTTAATTAGACTAGCTTCTTAGCCATTCTTTTCTTTAGGATGATGATGCATGCAAATACTGCACTTTAAATTTTGAGACATGAATGACGTTAGCACGCATTCCTTCTTCTCTTCGAGATGAAAAAACCACCCGATCCGGATAGATAATGCGGAGGGGCCGTCCTCTCCTCCCACATCCTGGAGGGGCCGCCGGCTGGATCGCTGCCCCTCCCCTCACTCCTCCTCTACATGCCCCTGCCTCCGTGGATTTCGTCCAAGAAGCATCGAACAAACTTGCGCCGTTACCTTTTTGAAGGCGTTGTCTATTAGCCGTTGAGCTGGTATTCATTGGCTAGTCTCGACAATTAGGATGAAAACTCTTGTCTTGGCCATCTTCGGCCTGACATGGAGACAATGACGCAAAAGAAATTTATTCCTTCTTGAGGGCTCTGATGTGGAAGAAGTCGACTTAGTCGTGAGTGTTAATTTCACATCTTGTAATGGTTTGAGCATGGTTAACTTTATCATGTACTATATTTAACAGTAAATAAGAATGATTGTGTGCAACAATGATGCAGAGGCCAGGGGTTTAACCTCCTTTTAAAAAAGAGTTAATTAATAATTAGTACACAAACTTGCACGGTACGTACAAATTCATATATAAAGTTGAAAAATGACACAAATTAACCCTACAACTTGTGTTTGAGGTACATTTACATACATTTCCGTCAGTGACAGTTAACTCACTGCTAACTTTGCCTACGTGGCATACCAGCGAGGCCAGGCCCGCACTCTCTTATTTGTGGGTCCCACCTATAAGTGAGAAAGAGAAAGAAAAAAAGAATAATGTAGCACTGTTGCTGCCTAAACTTGATCTCAAAAGCTCCCGCATAGGGGGTGTTGCACAAGCCAATGAGCCGCTTTATGTTTGCTTAGTTGCATTTAGATACACATATTTATATATCTTAGGAAACGTCTGGAACAAAAGATTTTCACATTCTATTATTTGAACCGGCAGAATTGTTTTATCTACGTTCAAGAATTTGTTTCTTTGTATTCTACTATTGAACGAGTTTGAACCATCTGAATAGACTTTTTTTTGTAAACCGGGGTAAAAACCAGGGCGCTGAATAAGCCATACGCGTGCAGATAAATTATAATAGAAATTAGTCCACATGGATTTTGATACGATCCTAGGTGGTTACAGTAATCGCCTTCAGGTTTGCCCCAATAACCATCACACCCAAGATACCATATTATTGTCTAAAAAAATTATTTATAGAAAATATTTTCTAAAAAATAATAATTATAGAAACTGGTGGTATTTGATCTCTTTTTATTTAGTGCCTAGAAACAAGTTGATTGACCAGTAGACCGGCGGTCTGACCGGTAAAAATCTGAACCGAAAGGCTAGTCGGCTCGGTTTCCAAAATTATGGGAGAAGAGACGAAAAGCTCTGGAAGTGATATAGACATAGGTACCTACTTATACTTCTCACGTCAGCTGCAGTTGCTGCGCAATTTTATTTTTCTATTTATTCTTCTTTTGCAACTTACAGATCGGACCCACAAATAAGAGAGTGCGGGCCCGGCCTCGCTGGCATGCCACGTAGGCAAAGTTAACTGAGAGTTAACATCCACTAACGAAAATGTATTTAAATGTACTCCAAACACAAGTTATAGGGCTAATTTGTGTTATTTTACAACTTTATGTATGAATTTGTAGGCACCGTGCAAGTTTATGTATTAATAGTGTAATTAACTCTTTAAAAAAATCGTCTTCTCTTCAAAATAATTTTTGACTTCTGAGTTCCAGGTGTGAGAAGGGGAATAGATGCAACACACGAACCGTATTGATCTCATGCATGGGTATTTGTACAGAGTTACACGATGTCAAAATATGTCGAATATCACGTGTACGAGTTGTAGTACAGTTGGAAATCGGTGTTCCCTAGTTGCCCGCTGTTCACTGATGTGCACGTTGGTTCTGACCATGCCCTGTTAGTGGTTGACTCCGGGGAACGGTTGCTTGGACCACAATTCCAGATTTCATTTCGAATTTGCATGGCTTGAGATTGATTCGTTCCCGGAGATGGTGATTTCTAAGTGGAACTCCTTGATGGCTTCTAGGACTAGATCCTCCGGGACTCTGGATAATTGGAATTTTTGTTCCCAAAGATTGTGTCAGTTTCTGAAGGGATGGGTTGTGAATAGACCTTGTGATTCTACCCACGCTAAAAATAACATTATCTCCGAGATCCGTGCCCTTGACCAAATTGCTGATTCCAGATACGGGTGGACGGTCTCAGCAGTATGACCTTGAGACGGAGTTGATGGATATTCACTCCCAGGAAGAAATCTATTCGCGGCGGCGAGGCCGCCTAACCTGGACTCTGAAGGGCGACACTAATAGCATGGTTAATAATAGAGCGAGCAATCGGTTATAAAGAGTTGTCATGTTATTTACAGCTAACTTAATAGCCGGCATGTACAATAGCACATTTTAATTGTGTACTATTTTATTAATTGTTGGCCCACCTTACAACCTCACAAACTGTTTTGGGGCTTGTGTTGCAGCTGACTATACAAACTAAGAGCCCGCTTTTCTTCTCTCTTCTCTTTTCTCTCCCCCAACTAAGTAAAGATATAATATTTTCGTCGTTATAGCTAGCTTTATTGTACTTGCTCGAACTCAGCTTACTTTCGCCGTCATAAGTGTTTCATTGCGCATCTCTCCTCGATGGAGGGGGACCTCTTTTCTTTCAATGATATCCAGCATCATGTTTATGACTCCTATCATGGTCTTCTTAGTGGGGCTCCTATTCCGAGGGTGTCTCTTGCTCCTGTGGTTTGGGTCCGGTATCCCGGGTCTCACGGGAAGACAACTAGCGACTTATGATCCTTTTCTCTTGCGAAGAAATTTACCTTGTGGTCTCATCTTCCAAAATCAATACCACACCAGGTTCGGATGGTTTTTTGACTGCTTTTTAAGAAGCTCCGGGGAACTCTTGAAGGTCTAGTTTACCTGATTCGTTAGGGTTTTTGTTTGGGTATGGTGGACACAAAAAGGTTAAATTATGCCATCCTCTCCCTCGTCACCAAATGTAAAGGGGCTAATAATATCGATCAGTTTAGGCGGATAGCCTTCATTAAGGTGTTGTTCGAGTTCGTCGACAAAGCTTTTGCAATCCGGCTAGCCCCGATTTGCTACAAAACCCTTAGCCTATCTCAGACAACTTTTATCAAGGGGCGTAATATACTTGATGCGATTGTGTCTCTCCGTGAAATTGTGCACGGTCTTCATGTTTCTAGGCAGGAAACTATTGTGCTTAAACTTGATTTTGAAAATACCTATGACCGTGTTAGACTGTTAGCTGGGGCTTCCTTCGTGTAGTGTTGTTGCGTAAAGCTTCCATCCCGGCTTCGTTCAGCGAATTATGCAACTGGTGTCTGGTGGACACGCCGTTGTGTGTACCAATGGTGTGCTAGGGCCTTACTCCCGGAACACGCCGTTGTGTGTATTAGTGGTGTGGTAGAGCCTTACTCCCGGAACGACAGTGCCCTTCGTCAGGGGGATCCTCCCCCCTTCTTTTTAACATTGTTGTGGATGCCCTTTCTTGCATCCTTGTTTCAACAACTAGTGTTGGTCATATTTTTGGTGTTGTAAGTTAATGGATTGTATGCGGAATTTCACACTTACAATATGCCGATGATATCATTATACTTGTCAAAAAAAGTTGTTTAAATTCTGAACCTAAAAGTTATTCTTCTTTGCTTCGAGGCCGTGTCTAGGCTGAAGGTGGATCACATGAAGAGTGAGACCATTGTGCTTGGGTGTGCTCCCAAGGAAAATACTGGGCTCCTTCTGTTGGGGAATGCAATAATTTAAAAAAATTTCCTACGATCACGCAAGATCTGTGTGCTACATAGCAACGAGCGGGAGAGTGTTGTCCACGTACCCTCGTAGACCGTAAGCAGAAGCGTCAAGTGACGCGGTTGATGTAGTCGAACGTCTTCGCGATTGAACCGATCAAGTACCGAAAGCACGGCACCTCCGCGATCAGCACACGTTCAGCTCGGTGACGTCCCACGAACTCACGATCCAGTAGAGCTTCGAGGGAGAGCTTCGTCAGCACGACGGCGTGATGACGGTGATGATGAAGCTACCGGCGCAGGGCTTCGCCTAAGCACTACGATGATATGACCGAGGTGGATTATGGTGGAGGGGGGCACCACACACGGCTAAGAGATCAATGATCAACTTGTGTGTCTATGGGGTGCCCCCCTCCCCCGTATATAAAGGAGTGGAGGAGGGGGAGGGCCGGCCCTGTACTATGGCGCACCCTGGGGAGTCCTACTCCCACCGGGAGTAGGATCCCCCCCTTCCAAGTAGTAGGAGTAGGAGAGAAGGGAGGGGAAGAGAGAAGAGAAGGAAGGAGGGGGCGCCGCCCCTCCCCCTAGTCCAATTCGGACTAGGCCTTGGGGGGGGGGGGGCGGCCTGCCCTAGGCAGCCCCTCTCTCTCTCCCCTAAAGCCCAATAAGGCCCATATACTCCCCGCGAATTCCCGTAACTCTCCGGTACTCCGATAAATACCCGAACCACTCAGAACCTTTCCGATGTCCAAATATAGCCTTCCAATATATCGATATTTACGTCTCGAACATTTCGAGACTCCTCGTCATGTCCCTGATCTCATCCGAGACTCCGAACAACCTTTGGTACATCAAAACACATAAACTCATAATACCGATCGTCACCGAACGTTAAGCGTGCGGACCCTACGGGTTCGAGAACTATGTAGACATGACCGAGACTCATCTCCGGTCAATAACCAACAACGGAACCTGGATGCTCATATTGGCTCAACCGCATAAGAACGTACGTTGTTCCCTTTGTCATCGGTATGTTACTTGCCCGAGATTCGATCATCGGTATCTCGATACCTAGTTCAATCTCGTTACTGGCAAGTCTCTTTACTCGTTCCGTAATACATCATCCCGCAACTAACTCATTAGTCACACTGCTTCCAAGGCTTATAGTGCTGTGCATTACCGAGAGGGCCCAGTGATACCTCTCCGACAATCGGAGTGACAAATCCTAATCTCGATCTATGCCAAATCAACAAGTACCATCGGAGACACCTGTAGAGCACCTTTATAATCACCCAGTTATGTTGTGACGTTTGGTAGCACACAAAGTGTTCCTCCGGTATTCGGGAGTTGCATAATCTCATAGTCATAGGAACATGTATAAGTCATGAAGAAAGCAATAGCAATATACTAAACGATCAAATGCTAAGCTAATTAACGGAATGGGTCAAGTCAATCACATCATTCTCTAATGATGTTACCCCATTAATCAAATGACAACTCATTTCTATGGCTAGGAAACTTAACCATCTTTGATTCAACGAGCTAGTCAAGTAGAGGCATACTAGTGACACTCTGTTTGTCTATGTATTCACACATGTACTAAGTTTCCGGTTAATACAATTCTAGCATGAATAATAAACATTTATCATGATATAAGGAAATAAAATAATAACTTTATTATTGCCTCTAGGGCATATTTCCTTCAGTCTCCCACTTGCACTAGAGTCAATAATCTAGTTCACATCGCCATGTGATTTAACACCAATAGTTCACATCACCATGTGATTAACACCCATAGTTCAAGTCGTCATGTGATCAACACTCAAAGGATTTACTAGAGTCAGTAATCTAGGTCACATCGTCATGTGATTAACACCCAAAGAGTACTAAGGTGTGATCATGTTTTGCTTGTGAGAGAAGTTTAGTCAACGGGTCTGCCAAATTCAGATCCGTATGTATTTTGCAAATTTCTATGTCTACAATGCTTTGCACGGAGCTACTCTAGCTAATTGCTCCCACTTTCAATATGTATCCAGATTGAGACTTAGAGTCATCTGGATCAGTGTCAAAACTTGCATCGACGTAAACCTTTACGACGAACCTTTTGTCACCTCCATAATCGAGAAACATATCCTTATTCCACTAAGGATAATTTTGACCGCTGTCCAGTGATCTACTCCTAGATCACTATTGTACTCCTTGCCAAACTCAGTGTAGGGTATACAATAGATCTGGTACACAGCATGGCATACTTTATAGAACCTATGACCGAGGCATAGGGAATGACTTTCATTCTCTTTCTATCTTCTGTCGTGGTTGGACTTTGAGTTTTACTCAATTTCACACCTTGCAACACAGGCAAGAACTCTTTCTTTGACTGTTCCATTTTAAACTACTTCAAAATCTTGTCAAGGTATGTACTCATTGAAAAAACTTATCAAGCGTCTTGATCTATCTCTATAGATCTTGATGCTCAATATCTAAGCAGCTTCACCGAGGTCTTTCTTTCAAAAACTCCTTTCAAACACTCCTTTATGCTTTTCAGAAAATTCTACATTATTTCCGATCAACAATATGTCATTCACATATACTTATCAGAAATGATGTAGTGCTCCCACTCACTTTCTTGTAAATACGGGCTTCACCATAAGTCTGTATAAAACTATATGCTTTGATCAACTTATCAAAGCGTATATTCCAACTCCGAGATGCTTGCACAAGTCCATAGATGGATCGCTGGAGCTTGCATATTTTGTTAGCACCTTTAGGATCGACAAAACCTTCTAGTTGCATCACATACAACTCTTCTTTAAGAAATCCATTAAGGAATGTAGGTTTGACATCCATTTGCCAAATTTCATAAAATGCGGCAATTGCTAACATGATTTGGATAGACTTAAGCATCGCTACGAGTGAGAAAATCTTATCGTAGTCAACACCTTGAACTTGTCAAAAACCTTTTTCGACAATTCGAGCTTTGTAGATAGTAACACTACTATCAGCGTCTGTCTTCCTCTTGAAGATCTATTTATTCTCAATGGCTTGCTGATCATCGGGCAAGTCAATCAAAGTCCATACTTTGTTCTCATACATGGATCCCATCTCAGATTTCATGGCCTTAAGCCATTTCGTGGAATCTGGGCTCATCATCGCTTCTTCATAGTTTATAGGTTCGTCATGGTCAAGTAACATGACCTCCAGAACAGGATTACCGTACTACTCTGGTGCGGATCTTACTCTAGTTGACCTACGAGGTTCGGTAGTAACTTGATCAGAAGTCTCATGATCATCATCATTAGCTTCCTCACTAATTAGTGTAGGAATCACTGGAACTGATTTCTGTGATTAACTACTTTCCAATTCGGAGAAGGTACAATTACCTCATCAAGTTCTACTTTCCTCCCACTCACTTCTAGAGAAACTCCTTCTCTAGAAAGGATCCATTCTTAGCAACAAATGTATTGCCTTCGGATCTGTGGTAGAAGGAGTACCCAACTGTCTCCTTTGGATATCCTATGAAGACACATTTCTTCGATTTGGGTTTGAGCTTATCAGGATGAAACTTTTTCTCATAAGCATCGCAACCCCAAACTTTAAGAAATGACAGCTTAGGTTTCTAGCCAAACCATAGTTCATACGGTGTCATCTCAACGGATTAGACGGTGCCCTATTTAACGTGAATGTAGCTGTCTCAAATGCATAACCCCAAATGATAGTGGTAAATCGGTAAGAGACATCATAGATTGGACTATATCCAATAAAGTACGGTTATGATGTTCAGACACACCATTATGCTGTGGTGTTCCAGGTGGCATGAGTTTGTGAAACTATTCCACATTGTTTTAATTGAAGACCAAACTCGTAACTCAAATATTCGTCTCCGCGATCAGATCGTAGAAACTTTATTTTCTTGTTACGATGATTTTCCACTTCACTCTAAAATTCTTTGAACTTTTCAAATGTTTCAGACTTATGTTTCATCAAGTAGATATACCCATATCTACTCAAATCATCTGTGAAGGTCAAAAAATAACGATACCCGCCGCGAGCCTCAACACTCATCGGACCGTATACATTAGTATGTATTATTTCCAATAAGTCAGTTGCTCACTCCATTGTTCCAGAGAACGGAGTCTTAGTCATCTTGCCCATGAGGCATGGTTCACAAGCATCAAGTGATTCATAATCAAGTGATTCCAAAAGCCCATCAGCATGGAGTTTCTTCATGCGCTTTACACCAATATGACCTAAACGGCAGTGCCACAAATAAGTTGCACTATCATTATTAACTTTGCATCTTTTGGCTTCAATATTATGAATATGTGTATCACTACGATCGAGATCCAACAAACTATTTTCATTGGGTGTATGACCATCGAAGTTTTTATTCATGTAAACAGAACAACAATTATTCTTTGACTTTAAATGAATAACCATATTGCAATAAACATGATCAAATCATATTTATTCTCAACACAAACACCAAATAACATTTATTTAGGTTCAACACTAATCCTGAAAGTATAGGGAGTATGCGATGATGATCATATCAATCTTGGAACCACTTCCAACATACATCTTCACTTCACCCTTAACTAGTCTCTGTTCATTCTGCAATTCCCGTTTTGAGTTACTAATCTTAGCAACTGAACTAGTATCAAATACTGAGGGGTTGCTATAAACACTAGCAAAGTACACATCAATAGCATGTATATCAAATATACCTTTGTTCACTTTGCCAAATACTTGGGGCTGTTCTGCTTCCAGTGACCAGTCCCTTTGCAGTAGAAGCACTTAGTCTTAGGCTTAGGTCCAGACTTGGGCTTCTTCACTTGAGCAGCAACTTGCTTGCCGTTCTTCTTGAAGTTCCCCTCCTTCCCTTTTCCCCTTTCTTGAAACTAGTGGTCTTGTCAACCATCAACACTTGATGCTTTTCTTGATTTCTACCTTCATCGATTTCAGCATCACGAAGAGCTTGGGAATCGTTTCCGTTATCCCTTGCATATTATAGTTCATCACGAGGTTCTAGTAACTTGGTGATAGTGACTAGAGAACTCTGTCAATCACTATATTATCTGGAAGATTAACTCCCACTTGATTCAAGTGATTGTAGTACTCAGACATTCTGAGCACATGCTCACTAGCTGAGCAATTCTCCTCCATCTTGTAGGCAAAGTGCTTGTCAAAGGTCTCATACCTTCCGACATGGGCATCAGTCTGAAATACTAATTTCAACTCTTGGAACATCTCATATGCTCCTTGGCGTTCAAAACGTCTTTGAAGCCCCGATTCTAAGCCGTAAAGCATGGTGCACTAAACTATCAAGTAGTCATCATACCGAGCTTGTTAAAAGTTCATAACGTCTGCGTCTGCTCCTGCAATAGGTCTGTCACCTAGCGGTGCATCAATGACATAATTCTTCTGTGAAGCAATGAGGATAATCCTCAGATCACGGATCCAATCCGCATCATTGTTACTAACATCTTTCAACTTAGTTTTCTCTAGGAACATATCAAAAATAAAATAGGGGAGCTAAACGCGAGCTATTGATCTACAACATAGATATGCAAATACTATCAGGACTAAGTTCATGATAAATTGAAGTTCAATTAATCATATTACTTAAGAACTCCCACTTAGATAGACATCCCTCTAGTCATCTAAATGATCACGTGGTCCATATCAACTAAACCATGTCCGATCATCACGTGAGATGGAGTAGTTTTCAATGGCGAACATCACTATGTTGATCATATCTACTATATGATTCACGCTCGACTTTCGGTCTCAGTGTTCCGAGGCCATATCTGCATATGCTAGGCTTGTCAAGTTTAACCCGAGTATTCTGCATGTGTAAAACTGGCCTGCACTTGTTGTATGTGAACGTAGAGCTTGTCACACCCGATCATCACGTGGTGTCTCAGCACGAAGAACTGTCGCAACGGTACATACTCAGGGAGAACACTTATACCTTGAAATTTTAGTAAGGGGTCATCTTATAAAGCTACCGTCGAACTAAGAAAAATAAGATGTATAAAAGATAAACATCATATGCAATCAAAATATGTGACATGATATGGCCATCATCATCTTGTGCCTTTGATCTCCATCTCCAAAGTACTGTCATGATTTCCATCGTCACCGGCATGACACCATGATCTCCATCATCTTGATCTTTATCAACGTGTCGTCACATGGTCGTCTTGCCAACTATTTCTTTTGCAACTATTGCTATCGCATAGTGATGTCTACTACGCAACCTTCTTCTTGTGGACGTTGTTGGGCCTCCAAGTGCAGAGGTTTGTAGGACAGTAGCAAATTTCCCTCAAGTGGATGACCTAAGGTTTATCAATCCGTGGGAGGCGTAGGATGAAGATGGTCTCTCTCAAGCAACCCTGCAACCAAATAACAAAGAGTCTCTTGTGTCCCCAACACACCCAATACAATGGTAAATTGTATAGGTGCACTAGTTCGGCGAAGAGATGGTGATACAAGTGCAATATGGATGGTAGATATAGGTTTTTGTAATCTGAAAATATAAAAACAGCAAGGTAACTAATGATAAAAGTGAGCGTAAACGGTATTGCAATGCTAGGAAACAAGGCCTAGGGTTCATACTTTCACTAGTGCAAGTTCTCTCAACAATAATAACATAATTGGATCACATAACTATCCCTCAATATGCAACAAAGAGTCACTCCAAAGTCACTAATAGCGGAGAACAAACGAAGAGATTATAGTAGGGTACGAAACCACCTCAAAGTTATTCTTTCCAATCAATCCGTAGGGCTATTCCTATAAGTGTCACAAACAGCCCTAGAGTTCGTACTAGAATAACACCTTAAGACACAAATCAACCAAAATCCTAATGTCACCTAGATACTCCAATGCCACCTCAAGTATCTGTGGGTATGATTATACGATATGCATCACACAATCTCATATTCATCTATTCAACCAACACATAGAACCTCAAAGAGTGCCCCAAAGTTTCTACCGGAGAATCACGACGAAAACGTGTGCCAACCCCTATGCATAGGTTCATGGGCGGAACCCGCAAGTTGATCACCAAAACATACATCAAGTGAGTCACGTGATATCCCATTGTCACCACAGATACACACGGCAAGACATACATCAAGTGTTCTCAAATCATTAAAGACTCAATCCGATAAGATTACTTCAAAGGGAAAACTCAATCCATTACAAGAGAGTAGAGGGGAAGAAGAAACATAAGATCCAACTATAATAGCAAAGCTCGCGATACATCAAGATCGTGCCAAATCAAGAACACGAGAGAGAGAGAGATCAAACACATAGCTACTGGTACATACCCTCAGCCCCGAGGGTGAACTACTCCCTCCTCGTCATGGAGATCGCCGGGATGATGAAGATGGCCACCGGTGAGGGATCCCCCTCCGGCAGGATGCCGGAACAGGCTCCCGATAGGTTTTTGGTGGCTACAGAGGCTTGCGGCGGCGGAACTCCCGATCTATTCTGTTCCCCGAAGGTTTTAGGGTATATGTATATATATAGGCGGAAGAAATACGTCAGGGGAGCCACGAGGCGCCCACGAGGGTGGAGGGCGCGCCCGGGGGGGTGGGCGCGCCCCCTGCCTCGTGCCATCCTCGTTGCTTTCTTGACGTGGACTCCAAGTCTCCCGGGTTGCTTTCCTTCCAAAAATAACTTCTCCAGAAGGTTTCATTCCGTTTCGACTCCGTTTGATATTCCTTTTCTTCGAAACACTGAAACAAGGACAAAAACAGGAACTGGCACTGGGCTCTGGGTTAATAGGTTAGTATCAAAAATAATATAAAAGTGTAAAATAAAGCCCATAAACATCCAAAACAGATAATATAATAGCATGGAATAATAAAAAATTATAGATACGTTGGAGACGTATCAGCATCCCCAAGCTTAATTCCTGCTCGTCCTCGAGTAGGTAAATGATAAAAACAGATTTTTGATGTGAAATGCTACCTAACATATTTATCAATGTAGTATTCTTTATTGTGGCATGAATATTCAGATCCATAAGATTCAAAACAAAAGTTTAATATTGACATGAAAACAATAATACTTCAAGCATACTAACTAAGCAATTATGTCTTCTCGAAATAACATGGCCAAAGCAAGCTATCCCTACAAAATCATATAGTCTGGCTACGCTATATCTTCATCACACAAAATATTTAAATCATGCACAACCCCGATGACAAGCCAAGCAATTGTTTCATACTTTTAATGTTCTCAAACTTTTTCGATCTTCACGCAATATATGAGCGTGAGCCATGGACATAGCACTATAGCAGGAATAGAATGGTGGTTGTGGAGAAGACAAAAAAGGAGAAGATAGTCTCACATCAACTAGGCGTATCAATGGGCTATGGAGATGCCCATCAATAGATATTAATGTGAGTGAGTAGGGATTGCCATGCAACGGATGCACTAGAGCTATAAGTGTATGAAAGCTCAACAAAAGAAACTAAGTGGGTGTGCATCCAACTCGCTTGCTCACGAAGACCTAGGGCATTTTGAGGAAGCCCATCATTGGAATATACAAGCCAAGTTCTATAATGAAAAATTCCCACTAGTATATGAAAGTGACAACATAGGAGACTCTCTATCATGAAGATCATGGTGCTACTTTGAAGCACAAGTGTGGTAAAAGGATAGTAGCATTGTCCCTTCTCTCTTTTTCTCTCATTTTTTTGTTTTTTTTGTTTGGGCCTTTTCTCTTTTTTTATGGCCTCTTCTTTTTTTGTCCGGAGTCTCATCCCGACTTGTGGGGGAATCATAGTCTCCATCATCCTTTCCTCACTGGGACAATGCTCTAATAATGATGATCATCACACTTTTATTTACTTACAACTGAAGAATTATAACTCGATACTTAGAACAAAATATGACTTGTGGGGGAACCGTTCTTACCTACGCATCAAAACCACAATGATTTTTCGTCAAGTATGTGCTGTTTTAACCTTTACCAAGGACCGGCCGTAGTCACGCTCGATTCAGCTAAAGTTGAAGAAACTGACACCCGCCAGCCACTTGTGTGCAAAGCACGTCGGTAGAACCAGTCTTGCGTAAGCGTAATGTCGGTCCGGGGCGCTTCATCCAACAATACCGCCGAATAAAAGTATGACATGCTGGTAAGCAGTATGAATATTATCGCCAACAACTCTTTGTGTTCTACTCGTGCATATAACATCTACGCATAAACCTGGTTCGGATGCCACTGTTGGGGAATGCAGTAATTTCAAAAAATTTCCTACGATCACGCAAGATCTATGTGATGCATAGCAACGAGCGGGAGAGTGTTGTCCACGTACCCTTGTAGACTGTAAGCGGAAGCGTCAAGTGACGCAGTTGATGTAGTCGAACGTCTTCGCGATCCAACCGATCAAGTACCGAAAGCACGGCACCTCCGCGATCAGCACACGTTCAGCTCGGTGAGGTCCCACGAACTCACGATCCAGTAGAGCTTCGAGGGAGAGCTTCGTCAGCACGACGGCGTGATGACGGTGATGATGAAGCTACCGGCACAGGGCTTCGCCTAAGCACTACGACAATATGACCGAGGTGGATTATGATGGAGGGGGGCACCGCACACGGCTAAGAGATCAATGATCAACTTGTGTGTCTATGGGGTGCCCCCCTCCCCCGTATATAAAGGAGTGGAGGAGGGGGAGGGCCGGCCCTCTACTATGACGCGCCCTGGGGAGTCCTACTCCCACCGGGAGTAGGATCCCCCCCCAGGAGTAGGAGAGAAGGAAGGGGAAGAGAGAAGAGAAGGAAGGAGGGGGCGCCACCCCTTCCCCTAGTCCAATTTAGACTAGGCCTTGGGGGAGGGCTGCCCTAGGCAGCCTCTCTCTCTCTCCCTAAAGCCCAATAAGTCCCATATACTCCCCGGCGAATTCCCGTAACTCTCCGGTACTCCGATAGATACCCGAACCACTCAGAACCTTTTCGATGTCCGAATATAGCCTTCCAATATATCGATCTTTACGTCTCGAACATTTTGAGACTCCTCGTCATGTCCCTGATCTCATCCGGGACTCCAAACAACCTTCAGTACATCAAAACACATAAACTCATAATACCGATCGTCACCGAACGTTAAGCGTTCGGACCCTACGGGTTCAATAACTATGTAGACATGACCGAGACTCATCTCCGGTCAATAACCAACAGCGGAACCTGGATGCTCATATTGGCTCCTACATATTCTACAAAGATCTTTATCGGTTAAACCGCATAACAACATACGTTGTTCCCTTTGTCATCGGTATGTTACTTGCCCGAGATTCGATCGTCAGTATCTCAATACCTAGTTCAATCTCGTTACCGGCAAGTCTCTTTACTCGTTCCGTAATACATCATCCTGCAACTAACTCATTAGTCACATTGCTTGCAAGGCTTATAGTGATGTGCATTACCGAGAGGGCCCAGAGATACCTCTCCAACAATCGGAGTGACAAATCCTAATCTCGATCTATGCCAACTCAACAAGTACCATCGGAGACACCTCTAGAGCACCTTTATAATCACCCAGTTACGTTGTGACGTTTGATAGCACACAAAGTGTTCCTCCGGTATTCAGGAGTTGCATAATCTCATAGTCATAGGAACATGTATAAGTCATGAAGAAAGCAATAGCAATATACTAAACGATCAAATGCTAAGCTTGGGTCAAGTCAATCACATCATTCTCTAATGATGTGACCCCGTTAATCAAATGACAACTCATGTCTATGGCTAGGAAACTGAACCATCTTTGATTCAACGAGCTAGTCAAGTAGAGGCATACTAGTGACACTCTGTTTGTCTATGTATTCACACATGTACTAAATTTCCGGTTAATACAATTCTAGCATGAATAATAAACATTTATCATGAAATAAGGAAATAAATAATAACTTTATTATTGCCTCTAGGGAATATTTCCTTCACCTTCCTATAATGTCATACTTGGGAGTCCTGATTGCTGTTAGGAAGTTGATCGCCAGTGATTTCGTCTCGATCATCCATAAGGTTGGACAAAGTGTACGGCCTTGGCGATGAAGGTATATATAATAATATGTCTACATGGAAGGTGGTGCTTATAAACTGTTGTATGTCTAGTATTCCCATGTTTTGTATGGGTTTTTACCGTTTGTCGGGCGGTACCTTTTCGGGCTTTTGGAACACTACCGAGAACAAGACGAAGTATAGACTGGTGAAATGGAAAATTATCTATAAATTGAAGAAACTGGGAGGATTAGGTTAGGTATTGTCAACACGACTACCATGAATAAATGCCTTCTTATGAAACGGTGTTGGAAACTATGCTAGCCTGAAGGTTATGACACACGATGGGGGGCTCTTTTAAGCGCAAAATACTTCCCTGTTAGAGAACCCCTCTTTTCCTCCCCTAGGGTCTGCTCACTGTTCTGGAAATCTATGTTGAAGCTTCGGGACTGATAAAGAGATGACTAACAGTTCGGCGTTCGTCACGTACGATACAGAGCAGCCTTGATCATCGTGACCCATGTTTCTACATATGACCCTACCAATGCATACTAATCTTAAATAAGGCCCTAATACATTTACACGTTTAAATAAATTACAACAACATAACTCCAAGAAGTGTGTAGGGCGCATTGCCCCCCCCCCCCCAAACATTTCACCATATTATATTTACTCAATATTATACTAATATATATAATTCCCGGAAGAAAGAAAAGTGGACTCACCGATTACCAATAGCAAGTAGCAAGGCGATGATGTGCTTGTGAAGGTCCTTCTTCGCCCACACAAAGTAGAGGTGAAAGCACGTCTGGACGAAACGCCACAGAGAATGGAGGAGCCTCTCCTTAACCAGGAAGCTACAAACAAGATCAAACATGATCATAACATACTTCACAAAAAATGAACACATCATGAGTAATTACATATATATAACTAAAACCAAAGCAAAATAAAACTTTATTTTTATCCATGGCACTTTTAGTTTTTCCTAGAAATTGCACCTTGCTAATCTTTCATTTTGGTTGCACATGTCCTATGTTTGGGTATGCAGGCACACAATCTTCAACTATAATATTCATAGTTAATCTTCTCCAAAAGTTTAATTTCCAGTCATGACAGTAGGTAATTCACAAAGTTTCATGAAAATATATATGTCATGGGTGTTTTATTTTGCTATTTAATTCTAACCACAACATTACACAAACCAATTTCTATGCAACATCTCTCAAATAAAATTGGCCCCTGCACTTCGCCAATGGAAAAATAATAAAAATGTATCATCTATGTGTACAGAAATTATTGCTAACCAAATTACTCTAATACTTTAATAACAAAGATCATTATTTGTAATAACCCAAAACAATTTTGGGTGATCTAAATATTTATTCCTTTAACACAATCAAACTGGAGTTTATTTCACATGAGAAAGACATTGGTAGCATTTACGTGCTAAAGTTACTTGATTTATTGGGTGTTGCAGCAAATGAAAAGTTGTGCGAGAGAGACGCCATAAATTCGAAGTGGAGTAATTGGGTCTTCTTGTTTTGTCTTCATTGAGTACACTATTGCTTCATCTTCTTTCGGTGAAAGCAAGGCTGCGATGCGCTGGTGAAGGTCCTCCTTCGGCCACACATAGTAGAGGCGAAAGCACGCTTGGACGAAACTCCACATAGAATGGATGGAGGAGCATTCACCACAACCAGGAAGCTACAAACACGATCGAACATGAACATAACATACCCCCCCCCCCCCCCCCCCCCCAAATGAGCACATCATGAGTAATTACATGTAACTACAACTAATGCAAAATAAAATTAATTACATATATGACATTATTATAACAACGGGATGTTGTGTCGTCGTCAATCTTGAGGCAACAACGACGACAATTATTCTATTAATGATTACTTTTGTCATCGCTAATTATATTTCCATGATGATTGAATGATCATTAATGAACACTTTATATTATTAACAACCAATCTCTTTACCATTTTGTTACCCCTTGGCGACAACTTTAATTTAGTAAACCTTCCATTCAACCACATGTAGAATCTTTGATACAACTTTATGCATCATCCAACATTTGAATATTAACATCCAGATTAATTTAGAAATTTATGTGGCATGCAACATTTCAAAATTAACAACCACACAATTTAGCAACAAAAGCATCTGATTCCAGAATAAAAAAAAATAGATTAAAAAAATCCACACATACGATTCTGGAATTAAAATAATATTAAAGAACCATGAATCAAAATCACTCTCTGTGTGACCAATGGACTTGCTCATGTCTAACTGAAATTTCAGAACTAGATAAGATAATATTTATTAATCTTCAGTCAATGGACACCATCATTGATCAATATTTTTGTTTGAATGCATATCATTCTTCATTCGTGATTACAATGCCTTCTCATGTTTCTATAATTTATAGAAGTTAGGACATGTGAAAAAAATGGCACTTAGTATATAATGGCATATAAATTTATTGTATGAGAACAACTTACTTGATCATGTTGGCTTTTATGAGGATTATTGCTTAGATATCTACCGGACATAAGACGCTTCTTTCTGGCACTTCTTGCACCACACCATTCAGCTTTTATGTGTGTACTTTGTTTTCATCCTCCCATGATTGAGGTTTAGAAATTAATTCAGTCTTACTTGAACACTGGAAAGACCAGGCCAATTGAATCGTATTCTCAGTTTGTGTCTGGAGTGCCAAAAATAGATTATGTGCAGTAACTTCTTTTTCCAAGCAGGTATTTTATATACTTGCAATTCATTGGATAGGTTTTTACATTACATTAAGTTTTACATGTTTGGTGGAGGCTTGAGAATCGGTGTTGTGCCCTTCTTCTGAGTCTCAGAAAAATAATTTATACATGATCGGTTGCTCGTTTCCTTTCCTCCCTATTTGACTAGAGCCAAGTGGCAAATACTATTTCATATAAAATGGCACAAAAATCAAAGTATAAGAAGTGTGCAAACTGGATTCTAAGTTTCCATACCTGAAGGGAAGAAAGCTCAATAAACACCACAACCTATACTTCCAAACTGGATTGTAAGTTTCCATACCCGTGACTACTCGTTGAAATAACCTATACATGTATAGCATTAATTTGAAGAGTGGACACCGTCTGTAAAAATTAAAGTAAAATAAAATAAGTGAATGCTGTGAGTATCACAATCAGGAATCATTTATCATTGATTGCAATTTTTTTGGTTGCTTACCAAGCGGACCACTTGGTAAAATAAAATAAGTGAATGCTGATGTACTAAAAAAGAATTACTCACTGCCAAAGGAAAACCTTGTACTGTATGTCATTAGAATAGCTATCTGAGTAAAGGACTACTTTTCCACTATTTAATAATACAACGAAAGCTAAATTATAAAGCGAATGGATTGCTGCATACAAAGATTTGCATAACCAGTGTGGCCTCATGCTTTTATCTTTCTACGCGATGCTGTTGTTCTCGAACTTTGAAGCAAGTCATCTTCATTGCCATTGGCATGCTCAGGTTCTTCAGACGCTTCATAATTGTGACCGTCCATGCATACCTTATAAGCATGATATAATGAGTATGGTCTGCTACCCGGGGCCGTGAGATGCAGCAACATACTCCCTCCGGTCCTTTTTAGTCTGCATATAAGTTTTGCCTGAAGTCAAAGCATCTTTACTTTGACCAAACTTATAGAAAAAAGTAAGTGCCTTTACAATGCCAAATCAATATTGTTAGATTCACTATGAAATGTAGTTTCATGGAATATATATTCAATATGGTAGATGTTGATATTTTTTAATATATATTTGGTCAAACTTTGTAAAGTTTGACTTGACCCAAATTTAATACGCGGAGTAAAAAGGACCGGAGGAAGTACATGCATGCTTTGGTGGCGGCGAAATTGCGCGAACTTATTGTGTGCGCGTGTGCGTGTGTGTACAGGAGAAGTCAAATTCTGGGTATAGTACAAACTAGCTAGAAAGACGACTTTTGGAATTTCCAGCATCCCAATTTTCACTAAACCAGCCGCGTGTAACACCTCTCTACGTGTCATTAGCATTTATCATAACAAACAACTACTGTAATTTATGGCAATCACTCGCTTGACTTATTATCGGCTTGAGAGTTTGAGTAGTAATACCTTTTGAATCTCATTCGTAATCTTTCTTTGGTTCTTCTTGCATATAGACGTGTGTGTACAAAGGCTGTACAAAGTACTCAAAATACGAGCCGTGCTTCCGTACACCCACTACTAGAATCGCCATTTGTGCCGAGTTCCCAAGAAACTCGGCAGAGCCCATATTAAACTCGGCGAAATCTTCGTCGAGTGCCAAACTCGGCGCAGCGCACTCGGTGGGACGGACCCGGCAATCATTAGTACCCCACTTAAATTCATTTAAAAGGGTAGTTTTGTCCATCCAATTTCTTCAACTAATCAACACCAGTTATTAGAGCTTCTACAACTGGACCGGACAAATCCGGATCCTTATACGTCCGCAGGCGCGACTGCAGACACCGCGAGTCTGGCTATCAAATGTCCCCATTTGGAGCCACAATTCGGACGTGGAGTTTCAGCTCCCGGGCTCATCTGCACCCCCTTTTAGAAAAAAAATTAAAACAAATGCTAGAAAAATTCAAAAAATTCCAAATATTTTTTGGGTGGTAGATAATTTGATGCGTGAGGTCCGCTTCAAATTTCAACCCATTTGGACATCTGAGCAGCTCCCGACAAAAAATACAAAATCGGGGTCTGTAAAAATGTTTACTGTTCACGCACTGTTCTGACCCGATTTGTCTTTTTTGCCGAGAGCTGCTCAGATGTCCAAATGAGTTGAAATTTTGAGCGGACCTCAAGCATCAAATTATCTACCACCCAAATTTTTTTTGGAATTTTTTGAACTTTTCTAGTATTTATTTTGATTTTTTTCTGAGCGGGAGCAGATGAGCCTGGGCACCGAGTTGGATTTTCGGCATAATCCCTACTTTTGAAACCTAAAATCCATGCAAACACATGCATGTCTATCATCATACACAAACAATGAGTAGCGACACAAATACAAATTATTTGTATGTAAAAATACACAATCCAAACATAGTCCAAACATAACTGAAACATAAAAAGCATAGTTTAGTGATTTCCAGCGTGGATCCACATATGCTCTACAAGATCATTGAGAAGTTGCATGTACGCTTATTGATATTGAAGTTGTCGATGCATCTCCAGATAGTTGGCAATATGACTCGCCTCTTGTTTCGGGAGGTGGACATTAACTCTGGGCTTCTCAAAATCATGCATGCAGGCTGGTCCTTGACCCCATGCTCGACAATCATGTTGTACAAGATTACACAACATGTCATAAGCTGCCAAAGTGTCACCGCTTTCCACATCATTGCAACTCCACGAAGAATACCCCAATAAGCTTGGAGCACTCCAAATGCCCTATCCACATCATCATTAGCATCTTCGTCGTCCGAATCAGATGATTCGATGAACTCTTTGTATAAATATTCGCCAAGGTCCATGTTTTCATAGCCATAATTCAATGACGAATCCATCAGTGACCTACAAATGACCAAACGAATAAAAATTGCTCAAACATTTCATCGAACACATAGAGCATGAGGTGTATGTATGGGGGAGTTGGACATACCGAGGCGGTGTCCAGTGGCAGCACGGTCGGCCGCGTCGTGGGTTGGGGCCTTTGATTGTGCCGCTGTGGGTTTGAGATGATGACAGCGGAGCTCCAGTGGCGGCTGTGTGGACGAGGCAGAAAAGAGGAAAGGAACATGACAGATCATGCAAGGAGGGGGACGTCTTCAAGTGATTTGGTGCGGGGCCTTGCGGTCATTCCTACATGTTGGAAGCATCCGGACGTCCCCATATCCGCCCCAGATATGGGTCAGCCCGAACGTTTGGGCCGAGTGTGCCCGGTCCAGTTGGATGACCTTTCTTGTCCACGCAATGACCGGGAAGCCTACCGGGACATTAGGAGCGGATATGAGGCGTCTGGCTGTAGATGCTCTTAGAAATTATTAAGGGGTCCAACTGCCGTCAATGTTGCCATAGTCCTTGGTCCCATGGATACATCACTACTAGAATTATTTATAAGTTATATAGGCCACCGAATATTCAAAATATTTTTACATTCTCCCACTTGGCCTATGTAGTGACTTGAAGATTCAATATATACTTTAAGAGCTCACAAGACATTGAAACGGATCATTTCGGTCTCAAGTAAACAAATTAACAAGTTTCCTTTGATTTATCCGACTTAGAACTCAAAAGGAGGAAATATCCAATAACTTTTATTTGTTATACCATTGCACTATAATTTATACTCATAACGAGGATAAAAAATCTAGCAAAACAACATAATAATGAATTCACAAGTGTCATATACATGTGGTTTTATTTTTAGAGAGGTGCTGACAAGGAGTTCCGATAATGGTCATCAATTCGACATAGACGATAACTATCAGTACCAACCATTATTCTACAGATATTTCATCAATATCAACGTGCTCAACTGACACATACATTTTCCACTATAATTGACAAGAAATGTTTGATATTTAATAAACTTGTACATTTATCAGTGCTAGAAAAATAATGCGCCCAAAACATGCCAAATACCTTCTATTCCCGAGCATCTTTCTTCCTTGTCAACACCAAAGATTCATTCATCCTATTGAAATCACTTTAATGTTCCAGTTAAAACTCTCATATTCATACAATAAACTCACGCTATTAGTTGCGCTTGGAATTTATGTATAAATTTAGTCTAGCAATGTGAAGCAATTTCTCTTCATATTTCAACGCTTTAATGCTTTGAGTTACCAATAAATTTTTCTATGAAGTTACCTCTATTATGTATTCAAGGTCAACTTTGGATGGCACATAATTACATCTAAAGTCGATGCTAAATAAAATACTCATTTCATATGTTGGATGACAAATTAACCATATGCCAAATGAATATGACGTTATTTTTGGATGTACAAGAATAATCCCAAGTACACTCGTTAATTTTTCTCTTTACTTTTAAGAGTTATATGCCATAGAACACCTTTAGGTGAATGACTATCACATCACAACTAATGAACTTGATTGTTCAGTACTGCAATTTCCTTTTGTTGCATTGCCATGCACCAGAATAATTGTCCATAATATTATCAATATGTCTAGAAACTAAGCGAGTCCACTTTGATTGTTAACAACTCAATCAAAAGATAACCATTCATAAAAGAATTCATGATAATGGGCCAACAAAATTTTATGTCGTCCATCGTACACGTACATTAGTATACCATTTGCGGTTGATGAAATCGTTTACCATTAAATGGTCCTATGTATGTCACTTGTAACAACGCAGCCTTTAATATCACGGTTGCTATCCAATAGCAATGATTCTCACACATGATAAGTCATTTTATTTGTGATAACTTTACATGCATTCGTGGACTATTAATCCACAAATGCTCACGCCCTTTCTCACTACGGCAATACTATCACATCATTGCCATGTACTTATGATCAGAACCATCCATGCATACATGTGACTAATCATATTCTTTAAAAAATCCAGCACACCTTATAAGACATAAATAAATTATGTCAACTATAACGTGAAATTGGAAATCTTTTGTACTTCAAAAATGAAGTCACCCATATGTCACTAGCCAGGAACAAGCAAAATCAATTTTTCATAATTCTAATTTGCCATTTAGTCAAAATAAATGAAAGATAGACTGAATTCAATCTACCAAAATTCTTACCTTTTCTCGAGAGAAAAACAATCAATGATACACCCCAACGACATGAGCACCAGTCAAGAGAACCTTCATGCAAGAAACAAAAATACTACATGCAAACTTTTTTTTTGAGGGGAACATTATAAGCAAACTAGAAGTCTAATTAACCAAGCTCTCGAACGTGGCCGAGTTCCATTAATACGGGGACCAAAATTCATGCCATAGGGGCGTGCTTTGCAGAACTCAATGCCCCTACACAAAATGACCAAAAACTATAATCTGCCATCGGCTTAATACGTGAATTGTTATGTTTGAATTATAGTATTACACCCGAGTCTCAAATGAACAATTCATCCAATTAAATCATTTTCTGTAATGAATATACCATAATACTTGCCTTGATTGCTTACTGAGAATAACAAATATATCTAAATCACTCGACATGATTATAATAGCACGCACCGTCACCATGCCAAAATCCCAAGATCATATATAATGTGTAATAGTGCAACCATATACAACTTATTAAGTTCGCGAATACTGTCATTAATATTCACTGAACAAATTCCATCCTCACATGGATTTTAAAACTAGATGCATGCATATAGCATGATCATACATTTACTTCGGGGAAAATGCAATTTTCGTACACTAGTCGGTTTTTGATTAGGATACTTCTCCAAAAATATGAATTATAAGAATCTTTCATCTCAAGGAGACGAACCGCAAGAACTGAAATCTTGAGACAAAAGAGATCGAAGACACATAATTTTCAAGGTGAATCAGAAGTACAAATAATCTAGCTTTAATACCAATTGTAAGAACAACTGTGATGCAGAAACTTTTATCGAGGATCGTTTTGCACAATGTTGATTAAACCATTTGATCTCTTTTACATACGTACCTGATGTCCCTCTAATCCTTGTAAAAACAACAGAATCATCAACGAATAACTCCTCAAATTATATGAAACCTCTGAAGTCTTCGATGTTGACGTTGCCCATGATAGAGAGGTTTCTCTTCTCTCTTCCTCCTTCTTTTAGTGTTCCCTCGATGATCAGAGAACTATGCTATTATGTGTATATGCATGTCCATAACACCAGTCCTCATATGCATTCTCTCATTTCACAGACGCATCTACAAACCTTCTCTTTCATAGATCCCGTAAGTCTTAATGATGTTCCTTGATTGTCTAATGAATAACTCATGGCTACTTTTATAGTCACATAAGAGGCATCTCCTTCACTGCCTACATATCCCTTAAATGTGTGCGTTCCTTGGAACATACGCCTTGTTCATGTCTCGTTTAGCTCCCAACAGACATGATCCCTCACCGAACCAACTGCACTTGTGCTTTAGCCACACATTTTGTGAGGCGGTTAATTAGCATGTGCTAGTTGGATAATTAACTGCAGTCTAATCACACGGCCTTTACAAAGGAAGCAACCGTTCAAAACCACCCTTCTGCTCATTGTGACAGCATGCCACCGGCTACTTCCATACGGTTAATTAGCATCACGTGATGATGCATATCCCATCAATTGCAGTGCACAAGCCACATACATGAGACTACATGTATGGGTCGCTTCAAGAAATTAGCACTTGCTAATTAACTCTTGATGCAAGTCTCTTATAAACTCATATACATCACTGTTATAATACTTTGAAGGGAAAGGAGAGGGTATTTAAATCCAGAATTATAAATCTTTTATATCTAGTAATCATCATGCTAGCTTGCTAGTACTAATCTAGATGTTTTAATAGTAAAATTATTTCTACAAGTTATATGGGCCACTGAATATCCAAAATATTCTTAACCACAATACACATATAGCAGATCCAATGCATTACTACTGGGTGTCAATTGTCATTGATGATTATTTTTGAAATCCATTAGACCCTATTTCGGCTCCAAGAGATTGGACCTGTGATTGTGAAATTGGAATCAAATTCCCGATATTAGGGCATTTGCTTGCAGCCAGACATTTCTCAGAACGCTATAGCGTGCTATTTTTTTTGTTGGTTTCTACGGAATGACCAGGTAACCCAATGATCAAATTGTTATAGTTCAGAATTGTGTTTTGAACATTGCATCAGGTGATTTCCATTTACATAGCGACAAATACCGATTCTCTCCCATGCTTCTTTGCTCCTTAGCAGCCAGCGTCCCTCCTTAACCACAAGATAAACGTCATATTTCTTCCCAGCCCTCATCCATCTCCATTATCGCCATTTTGCCTCTTGCTCTAGCATTGTCATCGATTTAAAAGCCTACCATCTTGCCTTACCATCGCCTGTCACCTTTTTAAAACTTCAGCGTATATGAAATGGTACATGTGCTGCGAGAGACGATGGCCTATTGTATGTCTGATTGACAAATGAAACGGTTCTCAGCTACAGCAGGAGAAGTGAAAGAAGCATGTACTGTAGTGTCAATGTTTGTTCTTATTCTTGGACCACAACAAAGATAAAGGGTGACAACAGTTTTGCTGTTACTTATTGAAGACGATAAAATTCAGAATTTGCTCTCCACAGCACAAGGGGTGCTAAGAAAATGGTACCTTGTTGATCAGCCCATCATCAATCATTGAGTCACTGATGCTCTTCAACAGCTCGAACAGCACCCCGACTTCACTGATGCTGATTACATGAACAGCAACAAGTTCACAAAGTAAGGCAATGTTTAGTTTTCTGTGCTTCTGAAATTCTGATCCGCATATAATTCTTTTGAACTATCTACATTCAGTAAATTCATGTGCCTTTAATCTATATCACATGAGATTTTTATTTTAGATGCACCGCATGAAAAAAGATCGTTAGTGGCATTTCAAGCTTTCAGGATGGAGTTAGTACAAAAATCTCCTGCCTCCTGAGCAAGACTAACCCAGAATGTAAAACACGATGGCACTCTACTGGTGATGGACACTTGTCCTACTCAACTTTATTTCCCTACGACAAGTCTTGCATGAGCCCGTATATCAATTCTGCCAATCCCCACACTCATAATCCCACTTCCTTGCTCGGTCAAATGCCTTTCACTTATTTGGGATTGTGACTTAGTACCAGTTGTCCTTCAGGGCATGATTGTGATAGATTTAAACGGCGATTGAACTCAAGTTCCGGGCTCTTTTCTTATAGACAAAGATTTGTATATGCAAATTGTACCCTTTGGGGTCCATGCTCACCTTTTTCATGTGCTCCCATTAAGCTTCATAAATCAAAATAATGGATCCAGCGTGTATGCATATTTTATGGGGAAAATATGATGCAACACAAGCCAATTTCATTAGCTGCATGGAGCGGGTTTTTTTGGCCAAAAGATAAAGTCGGTTTGGGGATTATAAATCTGTAGTTCAGAATGATGCTCTATTGCTGAATATTCATAATTTTTTAAAACAAAGAGGGTCCTCCCTGGGTTATGTTAATTTGGTATTCTAGATCTTAATAATACCATGCACGCCTAAATGACGTATTTCCTTCTTTCGAAAGATAATTGAATGCCTAAGGATGGTCTATGGCAAGGTTAACTCCGAGTATGTACTGCTTTGCCCTCAACCCAGGTATTTCAGGGTTCGACGCCTTACATGTTGAGCACTAAAATATCTCTAGCTTTATTAACAGGTTTACGTAGAACTGAAGCAGTCATGAAACCAGATTGAGGTTCATGCAAGACAGGAGCTAAGTAATCATATTTCTTTCTGAGCTCTTCACTTCAGCTAGCCACTGCAAACTCATGTTTCAATGCATGCAGGCTTAAACTACGGAAAAGTAGGTGCCTCAAAACAAAATGTTTTTGCCCGGCTGCTTTTGATGGACATGTTGAACACACAAGATATGATGCGAGAGTATGTGAATTGACACTTAAAATCTAGTCTAGTTGTGTGTTGTGCTCTCACAATTCTCAAGAGACAGGGTATTACCTTTTTTATGAGTGACTTTGCTCAGAAATGCTGGAGAATTGCAACAGTGGCCAAACACTGGAAATTCCACGTCCGACTCCTTTAACAAGACTAAGTCTGCTTTTTCAGGGATGCTAATTAATATCCACCCATATTAATTTCATTCTCGCCCTCTAGCTCTACTATACTGCTGCCTTTACAATGTTATATGATATAATCTTTTTCAAACTACGAACCCGGTGTGCATCCTGGTTCCTGCCCCGTCAGCGTGTTGGCCAAAATCAAGCTAGCAAACACCTTTTTTTCCTGCAGCGTACTGAGTATTTGGATCGGGGAGGCCTGATGTACTCGAATCTGAATCAACAAGTGAAAGACCAAATACACTTCTAAATTGAAGGGGGGTGTAATGAAGCAGACCTCCTTTTATATTTCTAGAACCTTTTCATGTGGATGCATGTTGAGCCATCTCAATGTGGCTATTATCTTATATATGTTGGTGTTGGACTTTCGTAGATGGCTACAATTTTTTTTCACGAAAAAGGGTTTCCCCCCGCTTTGTATTACAAAGCAACCAACCAATACAGCCAATAGGTGCTGGGGCGGAAGCAGCACAGACACGCCCAAAAGAAACGAGAGAAAAAATACAAAAGAAACAAATGCCGACAACGACGGATCGACAAAAACACGAAGAAGCCTCGCAACTACTGCGCCCACCGGAGATCTCCCACCAAGCTCCTAGACTCCGAAGCGCCGGTACAAATCAACACCTCCAAGAAGGGACGCAACGATGCCGACGCTGCTGCCAAGGGTTTCCCCCGGTACGCGACGAGGAGAGAAGAAGGGTAGCCCCTGACGCCCTTCAGGAAGGTCCGGCAGCACCCTCAGGCGCCACCGCGTCGGTGTCGGCCAGGCCGACAGGGATTTCTCCCGATCGCGACCTTCACCTCGGGCGCTCCGAAGCCCGCCACCGAAACCGACCACCACCATGCGCCACCATGGACTTGAAACTTCTCACGGCGTCTCACCACGGCACCATGAAGAGAGGTCTGCATACCGAATAAGAGGAGCCGGGACAGAGGCAACAACATCGTCAACACGCGGGAGGGCTCAACCTCCACCATCAACGACGGTAGCCGACCGGACGCAATAGCAGGAGCACACCAGGCCCGTGGGCCCACAGGCCCGGCTGGGCCACCCAAGGCCCATAAAGCTCCCGCCTTCGCGCTACAGCAAGCACGCCGACGGAGACACCACCCCTGGTCCGAGCCGCTCCACGTCCACAACACGCAGAAGACAACGAAGCCATGCCGGTAGCCGACCCGCTAGGACCCAGATGGGACCCGCAGGGCCTAGATCTGGGCCGGGGCCACGCCGCCGGCCACCCCGCGCAACCAAGCTGCCCTGCCGCCAAGGAGCAGCGCCTCCACCATGTCTGCCGCCGGCCACCGCCTCCGGGTCGCCGGACAGCCGCCTAGCCGAGCAACACCGCCGCCGCCCCCCGCCCCGGGCAGGGAGGACGCACGCGCGGGGAGAGAAGATCCCGCCGCCGCCGACACCACCCGGGCTAGAGGCGGGGGCGCCCGCCGGCGGCGGCGGGGAGGGACGAGGCGAGGTGGAGGACGAGGGAGCAGGCGCGCTGGCCGCCCCAGGCAGGCTACAATCTTATATATGCTTGTTCTCAACTTTCTTAGATGGTACAATCTCAGTGGCAGCAACATTACGACGTACTAGTTCATAACAAATAGGTCGGTAAAAAATAAAATCGGATTACAAGCTAGCAACCATATGTTCAACATTTGTCTATCTCACTCCTTTTGTTCGGTGGCAACACTCCTGGCAATAATATCAATGAAGATGAGTTAAGCGGGCTTCACATCATCTTCTGGAACAGTAGGCGAGCTCGAAAGTGCCTCTGGCGAAGAAGGGTCGGATGTCTCCTCCCAGTCTACAGCTTCAGACCTGCCAGTGCTTGCTTGCAGCTCATTTGGATATAATCTCTTTTGTAAGTATTTACGGCGGTTCATGACATGATCCCAGCACATAGCATAGCCGGGGTGTGCAAGCTTGCGGCAAAACCACCCTTTGCCATTACTCCGGTTACACCGCCGCACTCCTTCCGTGATTTTCACTGGCTCGTAAAAGAACTCCTCTAGTGGCTCATCACCTTCTTCATTGTCTAGCACATCAGCATCTTCTTCCATATCTTGCGCTTCATGAGCACTAGCATATCCAAGCACAAAACCAAAGAAACAGTATAAAAATACATAATCAACATGAAATGTACATACATATCATATCCAACAAGCACAAAAGCTAAAGTACAGAAACTCAAAACACATGCGTAAGCATACCATTGATGCCACCACGATGGATCGAAGCTAGAGGTTCAGATGAGTTAGTATGTCTCTATGTCTATAAGTTGATCAATAACTTGATATTTATAAAGAGATGATCCTGTATGTTGATCCACTCCTATGTATAATTACACTAAAAATGTTTCTGCAGCATAGCGGATAGCGTATCTACCAGCAACCATGAAATAGGAAGGTTTAAGTTTGCAACAAACGGAATCGTATACGCATACAGAAAAAAAAACTACGCTGAAAGAAGCATCCTACAATTTTGCAATCTGGGTTGACGACGCAGATCTAGTTACTGATTACTGCGAAATTAACAATGCACACGCACATACAAGCATGCCAAAACACGGTGTTTAATTATTCCAGATTACCAACTCCAAAACATGTTTCTGCAGAGATATCGACTAGTACCAATAACACAACGGCTAATGGGTGGGACTACCCGAAGTTAAAGGGAAGTGTTAGTGCCCAGCTATATGCTGAATACAAGGGTCCGATCATGATGTACGCATCTAATCAGACAATTCTGATAAATCATTTTGTGACGTCGTGCTTATGTACATGGTCTCTGTAATCCACGTCTAATCAAGAACATACTATAACGGTGGTGTAGCACAAGTACCTGGACTCTATCAGGCCAGTAGTCACCACCAGAGTCTTGTCAGAAGAATCCTCCTCCCCATCCATGGCCACCTGGAAACATTTGACGCACATGCACGTTAAATTCCAAATCGACATCCTAATTAACCAATAAATGGATGGGTCTGGAAATTCTTGCACCACCCGTAAGTAAAGAACAGAGTGATATTTTAGGGACAGGTGTTTCTACTTACCTCTGCGGTAGATCCATCTGGAACTGGATTATGTTTCTCCTCCAGATCAAAGTCCTCCGGGTGCGCGCTCTCGCCCTCGGGGCCGGCGGTTTCCCCCAGCAGAAGCAGGTACTCTGCCACTTCGTTTTCAGTAGGCAGGGGTGGGGCTTGCTGGGTAGCCGGCGGCATGGCAGGGGAGGGCGGATCCATCTACTCGATTGCTCGTTTGAGATCCGAGGAGAAAGATTGCGAGAGCGGAGATGGGCTGGAGGTGGTGTATGGGACGCGGCCTATGCCGTTTATATAACAGTGGTGTAGTAAATGTTTGCCTGAGTTGGCAAGGTGGACAGCGCGCATCTGATCAGCCTATAATAAATTGAGAAATTGGGTCGCGTTTCTTGCCTCTTTTACGCTTCAGATATTTTATATCAAACTTTAAGGATTACTATTTCTTACAGACCCGTATTTGAGGGTGTGAAACAGGGCCCCCAAATAACTGTCCAAGTGTTAGGGCTCGAAATGATTGTCTAAGGGCATCTCTAGTTGGTCCCTCAAAATTTAGGCCCTTAGGTCATGTCCAAAGCGGATCTGCAAATCTCCCACAATCATCCAGACACCGGACCGAGCTGTCCGAACGCAATTTGCTATCCAACAGCATCCTGCATCGGTTCATGGACCAGCCCGGATGTCCGCTTTCCCGTAGACCGAAAACAAAGTAGGGTGCTTTGCAGGAGTCTGGACACTAGCCATGTAGGACTCTGACACCCCTGCCCATCCAAAACCCAGCCCGGACCCATGTCTCCATCCGTCCCTCTTTATCTGCTTTGAAGATTAAGAAAGATCCGAAATAGCTTGAAATAAATAAAAATTGTTCCGAAGCAGACATGCACAAGTTCAAGAGCGAGGTCAGACAAGCATGTATCAGAACAGCAACGTGATCAAGGCTCCTACGAATAAAAATTAGTAAAATAATGTGGATGAATAAGATTTTGCCGGCATTCCCAGCCCACCAAGCAAAGCCGGTGGTTTCTTGGTCACGACCAGCTTTTGGATGGAAAAACTCTGACTTCCTAGTTTTAGTTAGTCGAAATCCAATTTTATGTGTAGCGCAAAGGAGTTGCGATTTCTTCTTATTCCTATAGAACATCAAGTAACAAGAATATGAAATCGAACCACTTAGAATAGCCAAACAGATTATATTTGTCGAGAAATGCAATAGCATGGAATAAGGTTTGATCCTATTCATGGGGATTCCGTAAATATCCCATTTCTCGCCCTTGATTTTGATGATTCATCGTCTGACTAGTATTCATGAAGTTCATACGTTAGGTCATGTATCTGTTAATGAAGTTTTTACATATTTCATCACACATAGCTATGTACGCATCAATCATGCCTATTACGTAGTTTCAATATTCACTTCACTGTTCAAGAAATCTTCCGATTCACCGATTAATCTTCCGATTTATTGCTAATCGGGGGGTGACCGATAAGATTATGCCTTATCTTTGCCGTTTATCTTTTGGACCGATTTATCGTTCTGACAAGCGATTTATCGGGAATCTACCGATAAATCAGACCTATTCATAGCATGATGTTTACAAAATCTATGTTTATTTATGTTTTGTGGACCTTGTTACGGAATATGTACTATTGTCCTATTTTGTTTGCCATTATACGAGGATTCAAAGGCTAGAAATCAAGGTAAACACTTCTGTCAAATATTGTTTTGGTGCTGAATATAGCGTATTTTAGTGTTGGCAACCTGAGATTTGCAAAAAAATATCCGATTAATAGCCAACAGATAAAAACGATTAACCGGCCGATTTTTGATTAATCTCTAATCCCTATCTGACCGAGACGATAACGATAAGCGATATCCTCAACACTGATTCACTTATTCAGTATTCCAATGAATATGACAAATGTAGAGAAAATTTTCTGTTATTGCTTCATACAAATTCCAAAAAAAAAAGTATCATCAGTTGGCGTCAAATCTTTTTTTATGTTATGTATCACCAGATTGTTTGATGCTTCCTCCTAACACTAGAAATGCACCCTTTGCATTATTTCCTAGCTTCGTACTTTTGTGCTTCTACATTGTACTCATTTTTCTATGGTCGTATAGATGTATGCTTCCATGCCTTTGTCTCATCATTGTCTATTCTAGAAATATGTATCCACATAAATATATTTTTTATGTTTCAAAATTGCATGCTTCCATGTAACACAAATGAAGCACACTTTTGTTTTTTTTCTAGCTTCATACCTATCTGCTTCTACATTGTATTCATTTTGCTACGGTCGCCTAG
Organism: Triticum aestivum; assembly: GCF_018294505.1. Classification (NCBI taxonomy): domain Eukaryota; kingdom Viridiplantae; phylum Streptophyta; class Magnoliopsida; order Poales; family Poaceae; genus Triticum; species Triticum aestivum. Next base: position 437,242,485 of record NC_057808.1, read on the forward strand.
ATATATGCTTCCATGCCTTTGTCTCATAATGGTCTATATTCCAAAAATATGTATCCACAGAAATCTTTTGTTTGTTTGTTTATGTTACAAAATTTCATGCTTCCACCTAACACGAATAATGCGCATGTTTGAATTTTTCCTAGCTTCATACCTATGTCCTTCTACATTGTATTCATTTTGCTACGGTCGCCTAGATATATGCTTCCATGCCTTCGTCTCATAATGGTCTATATTCCAAAAATGTGTATCCACATGAATCTTTTTTTGTTTATGTTTCCAAATTTCATGCTTCCACATAACAGGAATAATGCACACTTTAGAATTTTTCCAGCTTCGTACCTGTGTCCTTTTATATTGTATTCATTTTGCTACGGTTGCCTAGATATATGCTTCCATGCATTCGTCTCGTAATGGTCTATATTACAAAAATATGTATCCACATAAATCTTTTTTATGTTTCAAAATTTTATGCTTCCACCTAACACGAATAATGCACCTTTTGAATTTTTCCTAGCTTCGTACATGTGCCCTACATTCTATTCATTTTGCTATGGTCGCCTAGATATATGCTTCCATGCCTTCATCTCATAATGGTCTACATCGCAAAAATATGTATCCAGACAAATCTTTTTTTGTTTATGTTTCAAAATTTCATGCTTACACCTAACACGAATAAATGCACAGTTTTGAATTTTCCCTAGCTTCGGACCTGTGCCCTTCTACATTGTATTCATTTTGCTATGGTCGCCTAGATATATGCTTCCATGCCTTCGTCTCATAATGGTCTATTCCAAAATTATGTATCCACATAAATCTTTTTTTGTTTATGTTTCAAAATTTCATGCTTCCACCTAACATGAATAATGCACACTTTTGAATTGTTCCTAGCTTCATTTCGGTGTGTTTCTACATTGTACTCATTTTTTTACAGTTGTATAGAAACATGCTTCCATGCCAATATCTCATAATGGGTTTTAATAGGCTTGGTTCCATACAACTATATTCAACAGACATCGAATCTATCCCTTTATTCCCCTTAGTTTTTCTTTTACAATTGTTAACATATTACATTCCATATGTTCTCAGGTGACATTCAAAAATGAAGAAAGATGATGGGCTTCATATGCTCAAGAGCTGATATGTCGTTGGTCGGTTACATGATATTTTCAAAGGTCTGCCAAAGAAACAGAAAGACCTCGTTTATGAGAAAAAATGGGTTAATCTTCTTAATGTTTGCTCTTTCTCAGCTCCAGAGGGTCTCCTAGAATGGATCATTGACACGGTTGACCTGACGCTTGGCAAATTTAGAAATCCACGCAACAATACCAGTATTCATCATTATCATTAAAGTTGTTTCCCCCATCATTTTCTTGAACTTTTCCAAATGCAGCCTTGTTCATCAATTTTGTACCTGTGAATATAACATGAATAAGTTAGCTCTGTGTACGGCCGCACCCAAAAAACACTGAAGAAGCATAACAACAATTCTGACGATGCAACAAATACAAGTACTAGAATCAGAATCGCTGTAACTCCATACCCAGACCATAACGGCATTACTGTCGCCTCGCCATGCAATCCAGCATTGTCCTTCCGGACAAGCCTTGTTTCTTGGATGTACTCGTACTGCTTAACAAATTGCCAAACCAGCACCATCTGCTGCCACGGTTCCTCAAATTCTTCTACTGTGTCCGTCCGGTTCTTTAAAAAACACAGTACATGGCTGAACCTACTGAACATGGAAATTCTAAGCTTCTACCATGCATTTGCAGTGCATCACATACCTACACAAAAAGCTTCCAACAAAATATTAACAGAATATCTTCCAGAAATCAACGAACCCCTACGTAACCACACGGCCGTGCTTCCTATACTAGAGAAATATCCATGCACCAACAAGTATCATCATACAGAACTTAATTTTCGTCACAATCATCAGGCAAAAATGAAAATTAGGCACGCTCATCAATCTACCTCTTCACCTCCATGGTTCCAATCTGCCAATGGAAGCCAGATGCAGCATCTCCTGCTGCTTCCGAACTCATATATACCAGACCACCAACCACCTGGTACACCGGTAGGACGACGCACATCTAGAATAGGGGATCCCACCGTACTCAATCTCACGGGTCAGGTGCGCCATTTTTGCATCATCTGGGCAGGAGCATTTATTTTGGAAGCAACCTGGAATGGAGGAAGAAACGCATGCAGAGTTACCCCCGATAGTGGTGTGCGTTCATTGCGGGAGTAGTTACAAACGAGGAAACACGCAATCAGGCTCCGAAACATCCTCTCTCGCGGGTCCTGGGCACAACGCATCGGACGCCCCTGGTTGTTCAGATCCAACGGTAGATGACTAGTCTGATGGATGCACAACATCAGTAGTCTGATGCCTAGTGCCTCCCAATTTTAAGGATGAGCCAACGGGAGGAGTACAAAATATACTCCTCTAAAGGCTTTAAGAGATCAGCTAAGTCCGGTTTAGGCCCTTATAACCAATTTTTTACTTCTCTATCGGGTTTTGAGGGATTGTCTAGAGATGCTTTAAGTGTTAGCTACTCCCCTAGAAAAGTTCAGACTAGTACTATTTCTTGTGTGAGCAGTATCCAACAACGAATCGACCCACCTCTCTCTCTCTCTCTCTCTCTCTCTCTCTCTCTCTCTCTCTCTCTATTCATTTGGTCACAAACCCCAAGAAAATTAACTGGTGTCTCAGATAATTGCTATTGTTTCATATGAAATAAACTCCATTCTATTTCTAATTAAAGGTGTAAGACATTAAACTTTTACTTTGGTTTTGGTTTTTATATATGATTCGTTGATTTGCTCCTTTTCTCATGTGAAGTAACCTTTTATTTATTTTTACTTGAACTTTTGGAGTTTTTTCTGTCCTTTGTCAATATGTGATTTTTAATATGTTTAATCATTCCTCCTTTTCTCATAGTAAAGAAAGAACAACATAGGGATTTCCCTTTTGGTCTCTTGAGTCAATAAGAAGTTGAATAAACAGTCTGCAGATGCTAATATGTTGACTTCACTCTCGCCCTCTCCTATACCACGGCCTCTGCAATGTTATCCATATAATCATTTCAAACTGGTTTTATTAAGTTTATTCATTTTCATGTATATATTATATTCTCGGCCATGTTTATTTGATCTGGTATAGAGCTGAGATACTCTATTGGGCTAGGGCGACATAGTGCTTTCCAACCCCAGACTCGTTTTGAAGAGGGAGGCGAGAATAATAGATTGAATCTAATACTTGCAACGGCAATGACATAACCAACAAAGCAATATTTTTATTTTCTTTCCTTAGTACCACTTATTAGATTTTTACAACATTGGCATGTACATATATGGCTGTGAATTTTCCATATGATTATGATCTTACATATGTTGGCATTGAAATTCCTAGATGGCTACGATCTTATATATGCTTGTTGTGAAGTTTCTTTCATAGGTATGATTTTTAATATGTTATATATTGGCCGAGAACATACGACTATTTGTCAATATTTGTAAACATATGTGATGTTGTACTTTATAAATATACATTGTTATATTGGACACGAAGCATTTTTTTGTTGCGTGGAATATGACCCACATGGCACACGGTTCAGGAAGAAGAATATACGGAATGAGGACCTCAACACAAATGAAGAGTCATAAATATCTGTTTACGATGAGACACCACAACACAAATGATTATTTTTTCTCCTCCGCATGTGATGTTGTCAAGTTCGTTGTTGTCTGTACTAGTAATGACAATGTTGGAAACCATTACGAAATACTAGTTCAGAACAAACAAACAAACAAAAAAGAAACAAGGGGGGGAGGGGGGGCGAGGCACAATCAGATTACATGCCACCATTTGTTCAACATTTACTCATGTTGCTAAGAAGCAACACTCCTAGCAACAACAATGTCAATGAAAATGTGCTAAGCGGGGCCGGCATCGTCATCTCACACAGCAGATGGGCCAGAAAGTGCCTCGAGCGAAGATGGACCGGCTTTCTCCTCCCAATCTACAGCTTTAGACCTGAGAGTGCTAGCTTGCAGCTCATTTGAATGTAATTCCCTTTTTAAGTGTTCAGGGAGGTTCTTCATGTGATGCAAGCACACAGTATAGCCTGGGTGTGCAATCTTGCTGCAAAGCCACCAACGGCCATTTCTCCTGTTACACCACCGCACTGGTTCCGTGATTATCACTGGACCGTAAAAGTATTCCTTCAGTGGTTCATCTCCTTCTTCGTTGTCTAGCGTATCAACTTCTTCTTCCATGTCTTGCGCTTCATGAGCACTATCATATCCAAGCACAAAACGAAATAAACAATATAATAATATCCACACTAAATATAAAAATATATCCAAACACCAAAGCTAAAGTGCAGAAATTCACAACATATGCATAAGGATACCATTGGTGCCATGAGGACGGAAGCTAGACACTGAAATTAATTAGTAACTCGTTGTTTCTATGTTGATTAAGAACTTGAAGATTATAAGGAGATGATCGTACATATTGATCCACTCTTACCAACGCAGAACACTTTTCCACACTTATATAAGCTAGATGGTATTCGGCCTTTGCTGCGAAAATCGATTGCAATATTTTTTTAATAAAATTTAGTTGTATGAAACATGAATATTTGAATTAATAATATATGAACTCAAACTAAAAATACATATTTACGGTATTGTAAAAACATATTTATTGAATCTAAGTAGCATTGTATATTGGGAAAAAAATACCTGCATGTTGTGGTGGAAATTTGATGAGCTGGCACGTGTAATGAGATGGGAAGTGCGCTTGTTAAAATAAATTGTAGTGGGGACCAACTAAATAATGAAAAAAAATCCATGCTCGTTGAGGTGAGCTTTTGATGAGGTGACATGTATGTATCTTTAGATAAGTAGAAGTTGCGTGGATCAATTACTTAAGTATATATAGGACTAGTACCAACGGAACCGCTAATGGGATTACCCCAAGTTAAGGCGATTACTAAAGCTATCAGCTGAATACAAGGGACAGATCAAAATTCAATGATCTGACAAGAAATATACTATATTTTGTCGATAAAGAAATATACTATATAGTTAAAGCAGACGATTATGGTGTGCGCATCTAATCAGACATTCTGATTAATCATTTTGTAAGGGGCGGGCTTACGTCTATGGGGCCTAATACATACCTTTCCTTTATGTAATCCATGTCTAATCTAGAACATATGTATGCAAAATGAAACGCTAGGGCCGGGTAGCACAAGTACCTAGACTCTATCAGACCAGTAGTCACCACCAGAGTCCTGTCAGAAGAATCATCCTGCCCATCCATGGCCACCTGCAAACATTGGACGCCCATGCACGTTAAATTCCAAATCGACATCCTAACCAAGAAATTCTTGCACCACCCGTAAGTAAAGAACATAGTAATATTTTAGGGACAGGTGTTTCTACTTACCTCTACGGTAGATTCATCTGGAACTGGATTATGTTCCTCCTCCAGATCAAAGTCCTCCGGGTGCGCGCTCTCGTCCTCGGGGCCGGCGGTTTTCCCCAGCAGAAGCAGGTACTCTGCCACTTCGTTTTCAGTAGGCAGGGGTGGGGCTTGCTTGGTAGCCGGCGGCGTGGCAGGGGAGGACGACGGATCCATCTACTAGAATGCTCGTTGGTGTCGTGCGATGAGATCCGAGGAGAAAGATAGCGTGAGCGGAGATGGGCTGGAGGTGGTGTATGGGACTTGGCCTATGCTGTTTATATATAAGTGGTGTAGTAAATGTTTGCCTGAGTTGGCAAGGTGACAGCCTGCATCTGACCAGCCTATCATACATAGAGAAATTGGGTCGCGTTTCTTGCCCCTTTTACGCTTCAGATATTTTATAGTATCAAACATTTTTTTAGAAAAGGAGGATGACCCGCGGCCTCATGCAGTCATTTTATTGATTATTCTCGTTGACCTTACAAAGTAGAACAACAAAATGCCTGAATCCGCCATCTTGGCAACATCTGCCGCTACTCCTATCCAAATGATGAAGGGGTGCAAGCTAGGCCACATACTCAGACCTCTCACCTAAGCCTAACATCTAAAGCCGGAAGCCCCGACTGAGCCATCTGCCGGGTCCGGGGCTTAAACCGGTCCGACGCACTCACATGTGTCGTCGCCGCTATCTTCCACTGCTCCATCTTTAGAGCAGATTGAGGTGACAACCTTGGCAGGTCCTCTGTCATTGACGCCACCACGACGCCAAACGACGACCTCCACCTACGCGAGCCTTGGCAATTCCTCCGCCATTGACGCCACCACGACGCCAGACGACGAGCTCAACCTACGCGAGTCCATCTCCAACCAACGGACGTAAATCCATGCTAGGATAGGGCCGCACCACCGTCGTCGCCCACCACCCACAAGCGCCGCCCAACCCCAAGGTTCCCAAAGCGGCACCTATAAGAAGGGAACGATGCCGTGAGCGCCGCCGCCGCCCAACAAAGTTAGGGCTTTCGCCCGAGAGACCTAGGGGAAGGTGAAGTAAGGAGATTAGTCCATACCGACGCATCCAAGGAGGGGAACGGCGCCCTCAGGCATCGCCGTCGGCGCGGCCGGTCATGGCCGGCCAGGGATTTCGCCCGAACTAGATCCCCTCCACCAGCAGCGCCTCCTGTACAGAACCGGCGACCAAGAGGAAGCACGGCCCGACCAGGCTGGCCCGCACGCCGAACAGGGGAGGAGGGGAGGCGCCAGATCGCTCGCACCGACTGTCGCAGAAGCCGCCGCCGGCCGCCAACGACCACCGGATCCAGCCGCCCATGCGGCCGGGACACCAGATCCACCGCCCCCACGGCTGCTAGCCGGTCGTGCCTTGCCAATGGAGTCGCCGCTCCAGATGCGGGGTTCCCCACGCAGAAGCAGGGCAACCGAGGCCCCGCCGCCACCAACCTTGGCGCCCTGGGCTTGCCCGGCGGCTACCTCAGGCGGCGGCGAAGAAGGGAAGAGGGTGTGTGAGGAGGAGGGGCAGCTAGGGTTGGGAGGAGGGGCGGCTAGGGTTGGGAGCAGTATCAAACTTTAGGGATTACTATTTCTTATAGGCCCGTATTTGAGCATGTGGAACAGGGGCCCCAAATGACTGTCAGAATGTTAGGCCTTCTAAATGATTGTCTAAGAGCACTAAATCCCTCAAAATTTAGTCCCTTAGAGCATCTACAGCCCGACTTGGCAAATCCGGCCACCTATATGCTCGCGTGCGCGTACGCGGACAGCGCCCGCCAACCCCTTATGTGTTGCGCCGCATATCCACATACCTCAAATTTCGGCCCTCAAATCCATCCAATCCATGCACGTCAATCTTGCTCGGATTAGGATCGGATGTCGTCCCAACTTCAAATGCGGTGGCGGCCTCCAATTCATACTACATTTCGGTCGGATCTTCATTGTCATTGATTACGTTCAACAAGAATGCCTCCTACATGATTATGGTTTGCAAACATTCATCATGCGCGAAATTTGTCTCTGCAAAAATCTGATCGGACAAGAGGAAAGAAAACGCACCGACTCTTGTTCGGTCATTCCGTCGAACATGTCAAGGGAAGCCCGGGCACTGCCAGTGCCCATGCTCATCCGTGCCCGAACGAGCTGCGGCGAGTCACATACGTCGACCGCCGGCATCTGCGTGGGCGGAAAGCTCTCCGGAATGGCCCAGCCGGCCATTGAATCCTCCTCTGTCCCAACGGGGTCGGACATCATAATCCACATCGGCACTCGAATGGAAGGGGTGCAGGGATCCGGGCGTGGCGGAGGCAAGAGCTGCTCCACCATGTCCGAACCTTCCTGCGACGCCGCCGCCACCTTCCTCTCTCGCTGCCGGCGCCGCCGCAACTTCTGGGCGATGTTCTCCGCCTTGCAAGTCGTAGCCGATGAAGGGACCCCGTCGACGGACTGCGTCTCCGTCGCGGCAGTCTGGGTCGGGCTGGACGAGATCGCCGGCGGTGGATTGGGACCGGTGGTGAGGACTGGGGGCAAGGGTGGAGGACGGGGAGGCTCCGGGCACAGGAAATGTTGGAGGCCAGCGGGAGGAGGAGGAAGGGTTTGGTGGATTTGGTACAATTTGCGGTGGGGTCGGGCTGTTGGGTCCGACGTGGCGGGCGGGCCCGGATGCGCTCGGGTGCACCCATATCCCAATGATACGTCTCCAACGTATCTATAATTTTTGATTGTTCATGCTATTATATTATCATCCTTGGATGTTTTACAATCATTTTATAGCAACTTTATATCATTTTTGGGACTAACCTATTTACACAGTGCCCGGTGCCAGTTGCAGTTTTTTTTTCTTCGCAGAATATCCCTATCAAATGGAGTCCAAACGCAACAAAAACTTTTTGGAGATTTTTTTGGAATATAAGACAATTTGGAAGCCAAGGAAGTGTACGTGGGAAGGCCCATGGGGCCCACGACACACCAGGGCGCGCCAGAGAGCCTAGGCATGCCCTGATGTACCGTGGGGCCCATGAAGCCCCGTTCCACCGCCTCTCAGCTCTATAAATACCCAAATATTACAGAAACCCTAGGGGAGTCGACAAAACACAATTCCAGCCGCCGCATGTTCCAGAACCACGAGATCCAATCTACAGCCCTATTCCGGCACCTTGCCGGAGGGGAACACGATCATAGAGGGGTTCATCATCCTCATTGGTGCTCGTTGGATGATGCGTGAGTAGTTCACCATAGACCTACGGGTCCGTAGGCAGTAGCTAGATGGCTTCTTCTATCTTTTTGATTCTCAATATAATGGTCTCTTGGAGATCTACTTGATGTCATAACTTTTTACGGTGTGTTTGTTGGGATCCGATGAAGTTCGAGTTTATGATCAGATTTTTATCCATGAATATTATTTGAGCCTTCTTTGATCTCTTATATGCATGATTATTTATACCCTTGTATTTCTTCTCTGAATCTTTGGCTTAGTTAGGCCAAGTAGATTGATTTTTCTTGCAACGGGAAGAGGTCCTTTGTGATGGGTTCAGTCTTGCTATGTCCTCACGCAGTGACAGAAGGGGTAGCGAAGGACGCATGTATCATTGCTATTAAGGATAAAAAGATGGGATCTATTCCTACATGAATAGATCTTGTCTGCATCTTGTGAATTTTCGTTTCTTGGTTGGTTGCTTCTCAATCTTTTTGCTAGCCTCTACTTGTACTAAGTAGAAATACTACTTGTGCATCCAAAATCCTTATACCCAGTTTTGCCATATGAGTCCATCATACCAACCTATATGCGGTATTTTCATGTCGTTCTAAGTAAATTTGTATGTGCAACTCTAATTTTCAAAATGAAGTTCCCTTTTGTGTTCCCGTACCGCTCATGAAGCGGCAGGGGGTGGCCAATATTTTTCCATGCTAGATGTGTTATTTTCAAGATGAGTGTTTATTTACTTGTCATTGCACGAGAGTACAACGGTAATACGGATGTCCGGTCCCGAAATGAAAAAAAATACTTTATGTTGTCAAATAATAAATTACTTGGAAATTGTTGGTATGGAAGGCACTCGTGGATACGGCTAGCCATGAATTATGAAAGAATGGTGGAAACAGGAATAAACTTTATTTTATGTTTAGGAACCGCCTATGATGTATCTAGCATGGAAAGTGTTGGGAACTACTCGGTCGTTTTTGTTGACAGGAAAAGCATGCCTCTAATTTTTTTTATCTTTCAATTTAAGATTTGAGCTCTGTCACCTCTACAAATCTCTTCTTCCCTCTGTGAAGGGCCTATCTATTTACTTTATGCAATTTTTATTTTTATTTGAGTCTCCATCTTCTCTTATAAAGCACCAACTAGGGAGCACTACGATCATACTTATGCATTGGATGTAGCTAATATTTGAGTGTGTTTCGTGAATGAATCAATTATTAAGCATGATGGGCTAGGGGTAACTTTCTTTAGTGTTGATATTTTGAAAGACATGGTTGCTTGTTGATATGCTTGAGTATAGAAGTCTTCATATCAAAATTAGACTATTGCTTTGAACCATCTAAAAGTCCAAATGTCCATGCTACAAAAGAAAAGAATATGTGATGAATATGTTAGGAAGCATTCCACATCAAAATTTCTGTTTTTATCATTTACCTACTCGAGTACGAGTATGAATTAAGCTTGGGGATGTTGATACGTCTCCAATGTATCTATAATTTTTTTATTGTTCCATGTTGTTATATTATCATCTTGGATGTTTTACAATTATTTTATAGCAACTTTATATATTTTTTAGGACTAACCTATTGACATAGTGCCCAGTGCCAGTTGCTGTTTTTTGCTTGTTTTTTACTTAGCAGAATATCCCTATCAAACTGAGTCCAAATGCAACGAAACTTTCTGGAGGATTTTTTAGACCAGAAGACAACTTGGGAGCCAAGTAAGTGTATGAGGGAAGGCCCGTGGGGCCCATGATACACCAAGGCGCGCCGGAGAGCCCAGGCGTGCCCTGATGTATCGTGGGGCCCATGGAGCTCCGTTCCACCGCCTCTCAGCTCTATAAATACCCAAATATACTAGAAACCCTAGGGGAGTCAACAAAACACAATTCCAGCCGCCGCAAGTTCCAGAACCACGAGATCCAATCTAGAGCCCTATTCCGGCAACTTGCCGGAGGGTAACACGATCACGGAGGGGTTCATCATCCTCATTGGTGGTCCTCCTATGATGCGAGAGTAGTTCACCATAGACCAACGGGTCCATAGGGAGTAGCTAGATGGCTTCTTCTCTCTTTTTGATTCTCAATACAATGGTCTCTTGGAGATCTATTTAATGTAATGAGTTTTTGCGGTGTGTTTTTTGGAATCCGATGAAGTTCGAGTTTATGATCAGATTTTTTATTCATGAATATTATTTGAGTTTTCTTTAATCTCTTATATGCATGATTATTTATAGCCTCTTATTTCTTCTCCAAATATTTGGTTTAGTTAGGCCAACTAGATTAATTTTTCTTGTAATGGAAAGAGGTGCTTTGTGATGGGTTTGATCTTGCGGTGTCCTCACCCAGTGACAGAAGGGGTAGCGAGGCACGCATGTATCGTTGCTATTAAGGATAAAAAGATGAGATGTATTCCTAAATGAATAAATCTTGTCTACGTCATGTCATAATTCTTACTGCATTACCATGTTTCTCTACGAACTTAATACACTAGATGCTTGCTGGATAACGGTCGATGTGTTGAGTAATAGTAGTAGATGCAGGCAGGAGCCGCTCTACTAATATTGAACGTGATGCCTATATTCATGATCATTGCCTTGAATATCGTCATAATTATTTGTTCTTATATCAATTGCCCAACAGTAATTTGTTTACCCACCGTGTGCTATTTTCTCGAGAGAAGCCACTAGTGAAATCTACGGCCCCCGGGTCTATCTTGCATCATTTTCTTTCCGATCTATCTGTTGATGTATTTGTTTTCAGATCTATTATTCCAAAAACCCAAAAATACCTTACTTCACTTTTTTCGTTACTTATTATATTTCGTGTTTTTGCAAGATCTATTTATTCAAACTCATACAAATTTATCTATCTGTTTACCGAGGAGGGATTGACAACCCCTCTTACGCGTCGGGTTGCAAGTATTTGTTCTTTGTGTGCAGGTGCCGTTTACATAGTGTTGCTTGTTTCTCCTACTGGATTGATACCTTAGTTTCACAACTGGGGAAAATACCTACTGTAGTTGTATTGCATCATCCCTTCCTCTTTGGGAAAATACCGACGTAGTTTTAAGCCGCATCACCCACCCATATTTAGGCTGCATATGAGGGGTGCCGGTCAGCCCGGGCGTTTGAGGCCCGTTTAAGGAGCCCATCTGGGTTGAAAAATCGTGACCGGTCAGTGACTGGGCGGCCCGCCCGGGCGTATGAGGCGGGTTTGAGGCGCCCGACTGTAGATGTTCTTGGAGCAACAATAGCCGATCCGCTCCAGTTTTTCTCCTCTAACTGGCACCTAGGCGAAGCCTAAAAAATTTAGAGGTCCGAGCTGCGTGTGACCTTTATATTTACTCATCCTTGCGGCCGCGAAGTAAAATCAAGTCGGCCTCTCCTCCCCCAATCTCGGCCGCTCAACCTCACCTGCTCCCCACCGCCAACCGCAACGCGGATCCGTGCCATGACGAGCGCTCCTGAGGCAGGAAAGCTACTTCCCCCTGCACCGTTGGCGCGGTCTCTTCATCTTGCTCCGCCAACGCATCGTCTTCCTCTTGCGGCCATATGCCCGGCATCCCGGCCCTACCCCCCGCAGCTGCCAGAGAGGCAGTACATTGGCCTGCGTCGGTGTAGGGAACCTGGGTGGTCATTGTTCGACGTTTCAAGGCAAGTTTGGAGTTCTTTTTCTATGGCCTAGACGGTCTGGTCATTCAACTACAACTCTCCTTGGCCTTCTTATTGCACCAACTATTCGCGCTTCGGTTCCTTGGCTTCAAAGTTATTCCTCACTTCCTCATGGTCCATGCCCTCGACCCTAAGCGTGTGTGCACGCGCAAACATATATATCCTATAGGCTTGAGAGAGTGCTCCCCACTAGCTTATTTATCTTAACATGCAACTATTCGACCTCCTTCCCCTAAAATTAAGTATTCAAGCTCCCCGTACAATTAATGGAATAAGACCGACTTCAACATGCAATCATGCATCGAAAAACCGACCACAACATTGAACCATGCATGGGAAAATGTTTTTCATTTAATTATTCTACTTATATTCAACAAATATTGTTACAACTATACATAACAAATTATAATATTGAGCTTCGCTATGGTGGACGACCACGCTCACTTGGTGGTTTTCATCGTCCTCTCATGAAGCACATGGTATTTCTTCTTGACCTCACGCTTGATTTCACACGACCCAATGTATTCATTTTCTTTTATCTGTTTCATAGTAGTTACTTTAATTGTTTGTTTGTTTCCTTTCTACTTCTTTTTTATTTCCTTTTGTGCTTTTCGCTATGAGCCATTGCAATAGGGGGAGGGATTTACATATCTTCTCTCTCAATTTCACACGTCCGCATCTACAAAAGGCCCCATAACATCTACTCGTATCTTTTCATCAAAAGTACTAGCTACACATAGAAATATATAAACCATTGCATGCATCGATATACATAAAAGTTAAGTCATTCAAGCATATTAACAATGTGCATACTAGGGTTCACAAGTCCACCCTCAAATTAAGTACCCAACATATCCACCCTCTAGTCCTTCTTCTTGGACGCCCCTTCCGCGCCATTGTCTAGGCGAGGACGCTTCTTGCCGCTCACCGACGACTTCTCGTCGTCCTCCTCCTCCTCCTTCGACGACTAAGGATATACCAACTATGAGTCAGTCTCGGAGTCGCCCAATGAATCCTTGCTTAAAGTTGGAATGTGGGTGTCGTCGTCGGTGCAGGACTCTTGGTTCCATGATCCTTTTCAGATGGCCATTGTTGCGCTGCATTTTTTTGCATTAATGAGTATTTACAAGTATCCAGCTAACTATCTACTTTCCTTGGACCAAGTCATATAGTAATTTGTTCATATTAATCCTTTCATCCCACTCTCAATGCACACTCTCACATGCTAGCTCTCACATGCAGCCAATAGAAAAACATACATGCAGCATATTTATTATTCATCCATAGGACTAGCAACAATGCATCTTGCTACAACCAATGAAATGGCTGCGTGCAGCTAGGTTTCCAAACCATGATCTTATAAAAACGGATATGCTTGTGATGCTCTTAGGTCTAATAAACCTGGACGGAGTGAGGCTAGCCATAGTGGGGTAACTTAAGTAGTAACTTAACACGTCCCAAGACAATTTTGCTTGTGTGGCACATATTTTGCTTGTGGTAACATAGCGCTTCCCGAGGCATAATGAGTCTATAAGCTCATAAATGAAGCCATCTATGACACTATTACTATGTTACTTTGCACTATGGAGGTAGTAACTTAGACTATTGTCATATGCATGACACTAGTATAAGAGTTACTCCCCACTATGACCAGCCTGAGTAATAATTTACTAACTATAACTAGCATTTGCAAACAGTTCAACACATATCCACATTTTAACAAAACATAGCAATTTTCTACTACTAACTTATTTTTTTAAATGACCATTCATTTTCTTTCTCCTCATCATTCTTTTATTTTTTTATCAATATTGCTAAACTGTACTACACATGTATAGCATATCTACCCTCCTCTCCTCTCACGCTCTTCTCCTATTCCCTCACACTCACAATCATAAAAATTATTCACACATATCATCTAACCTATTCATAGAAATTTCCATATTGATTCCATATTAGTTACATGTCATTTCATATCATCCAGTAAATATTGACCTAGATAAGTAGCTAACAACTACTCTAACCACTATACTAAACAATTAACAAATAAACATGTCTGACATTTTATCAAAGGAAAAAATACATGAAAAAAGTGAAGAGCCCAACCTTGAATGCTGGTGCTGGAGGAGACCTTTCGGGGTCCTCGGCTGAGTACGCCACCGTGGTAGTTCGTGCCGACGGAGATGAGCGGGGCGACCAGCGGGGTAGCAGACTTACAGGGCGCGCGGTGGCAGGCCGTCCTAGGAGGTGGACGACGCACGAGGCGGTGGTTGCCGGAAGGATGAGGCCAGTGGAGTGGCGGTGGGGAGTGTGGGGAGGAGGAGGCGATCCAACGGCGGCCAAGGAAGATGAAGGAGAGGCTAACGGAGCCACCCATGCGGCGCCTATCATTTATAGTGGTGCAAGTAGACAAAGTGTCAACGCATTGCCGAGTTTTTATGTATCGGAGCTCGGCAAAGCAGCGACCCCTGGCACTCCCTATCAAAAATATGGAAAAAGATTGGCAAGTTTCCGTTTGTGAAAATTCGGCAAAAACAGACTGTTGTCACTTTCCCTTAGTCTAGTCATTGGAAGGGCCCACCTATCAGGACATTGTCGGGTATCTTTCCATCAAAACTCGGTGAAGCTATGACTTTTTTGAGTTTCTTATTGTCGCCGAGTTCCCTTTTTTGAAACTAGGCCAACAAAAATGTGTGTCGAGTTGCTATGCACCGCCGAGTTCAATAGTCAGTGTATTCCACAAACGTCTTCCAATGCTGAGCTCTTGGTAAAAGAAACGCAACAAATATTGAAAACTCAACATGAACGGGGATTCCAATAGTGCATATTGACGAGGTAGGAACGGCGAGGGGGAGATGAGACTAGGAAGCAGATTGGCCAAGGCCAACGGCGCAACCCACAACATGGACGAGCCTCCACCGCCCAAACGTTGCGCACACGGTCGGTAGGGTCGGCCAACACCTGATGCACCATCCGCCGGACGAGATCATCGCTGCCCTGGATCTAGGCCCCCTTCCCTGCAACGACGCAGGGCAGTAGAGCCTCACTGCCACCTTCAATGAAGGACGTGTTGTAGTGACGGCGAGCTCCTCGGCGATGGCGGGGGGGGGGGGGGGGGGGGGGGGCGGCTGCGGGGCTAGGGTTCGGTCGCTCTTGTGTCTCCCGTGAGGGGCGATCTCACTCTGTAAAGAAATATAAGAGCGTTTAGATCACTAAAGTTGATATATAAACACTTTATATTTCTTTATGAAGGGAATACAAGAGTGCGCTTAAATTCAGCAGATAGATAAATGACATCTTTACACATAGCATGGTTAACTATTCCAATCTACAAAAATATCTTCAGCAGTATTTATATGTTTGATGAGTTTCAACTTGCTCTTCAAGCATTAACATGGATATCGCTCATATAATGGTAATGGTGAATACAACATTCTGAGTCCCATAAGGATTATCTTTGTACCGATTCTAGCTAGATGCGACCAGTTGTCTACATATCTATATCTATATCTATACCTAATAATAAAGAGCCATTGCTTCTGACGGTACATCATCGAAATTGCCCTCAAATTGCAAAATATTACCCACCAATGCCACCTATAAGTGATAAAAAAAACGTTTCACACATGAGAATCTCCACCTGGGCCGGCCCATGTAATAGGAACCTTCTATACTGCGCTCTGCCCGCTGGGAGAAGACACAACGTGCCTGTTTTTAATTTTTGTTTTCGTTTTTCGTCTTTTCTTTTTCTACTTTAGATAATACAGGACTTCAAAAAAGTTCCAAAAATTATAAAAATAAGAATTTTGAAATAAAATATTTAATAATTGATAAATGTTTGCTGATTTAGAAAATGTGCACAATTTTGAAAACAAATGTTCGGGAAATAAAAAATGTGCAAGCTTTTTTTTAAAGTTCATGTTTTAAAAAAATGTCAATGGAATTGAACAAAATTTCACCAACAAAAAAACGTTCATGAATTGAAAAAAATCCAAAATCTGCAAGATAGGTTATTGATCATAAAATGCTCGCTGATTCAAAAAAAAATCATGCATTTTAAAAAATGTTCATTAAATCGAAAAGATGTTTGTGCATTTCAAAAATTGTTCCTCCAATTTCCAAAAAAATGTTCGTCGATTCTAGAAATGTTTGTGTATTCAAGAAAAATGGTTTAAACAATATTCACCATTTTAATTTATTTATTTTGCAAATAATATAAAATGTTCATGATTTTAGAAAATGTTCTAAATCTGTAAAAATGTTCAAGAGTTTGAAAAATATTCACGATTTCAGACATGTTCATGAGTTTAAAAAATGTTGATGATTTTCAAAAATTGTTCACGAGTTTTCGAAAATGAGAGTGATAGCGTATCTCAGCGATGCAGCAAAATATGGTCATGTCTATTGAAGATTATGATTTTTTTTATTCCCATTGCAACACACAGACCATTTTGCTAGTGGTTATTTATTTTCATTGTGTGCTTTTGTTCCGTCAACAGGCTGAAACCAGTCTCGTGTCAGTCGTGTGGGATTACAACTGGCTGGCCGACCGGTGCATGGCAAGCATTGGAGGTTTGAACTTCCCTAGAATGAAGATGATTCGACTTATTGACGACCGGTGCATGGCTGCGGCTGGTTCCTATTCCGAGGCTGCTACTTAATTTCTCCACTCCAACGAACTGCATGCATATGCATGCACGCGATGTGAACGCGAAGCAGGTACGTACGCGATGTGAACGCGAAGCAACTTGTACCCCTATATAATGCACCCCTCCAATCCATCTACTTCTAGATCAGCATCAAGAACCCGAGCGAGATCAAGCGATCAAGAGCCGAGGCCATGGACGCGATCCTAGCGAGCAGCAAGCGTCTGTGTCAGATGGTCTTCGACGCCGGCCTGCAGCCCGGCACCGAGGAGCGCCTGCGGATGGTGCTGGCGGCCGGCGCGGCGGAGTGCCTCTTCAACGCAAGCTTCGTCCCTTGGTTTGAGGAGGCGGTCGTCGGCTTCGTCGACAGGTTCACCGTCGTCACCAGGACGGCGGACGAGCTCGCCGCGCGTCTTAGTGCCATGCGCCCCGCCTCCACGCTCCCGGCCGCCCTCGCCGGCCTCCGCGCCGTGAGCTGCAGGCGCTGTGGCTCCCCGCCACGGCCTCGGAGGGCGTCCACCTTGAGGTCGCGCTCGCCGCGCAACGCCTAGCCCAGCAGGAAACCGTGGACTGCGTCATCCGCGCCTATGAGCAGATCGTTTACGAGCGGAAGAGCACAGCGTCGGTCTATGAAGACACCAGCATGGCCGCCTGCCTCCGCCGCAGGCTAACCTTAGATGGCATTGTCGAGAAGCACATCAACCTTGCCGCCCCGGCGAACTAAACTGGAAAGAGGTCGTTGATGGATCGATCCCTGTCTTCGGTGTCTCTTATGATTGCTATTATTATTGCTGCCTCATCGTCGTCAGGTCCAGAGCCCAGAATATATAAGAAATCTATCCAGTGCTCCTAATATCGCATACATGAGTTTATATATTCTTTTTTTTTTTGCTGGTGACATCCGTGAACTCTATATATGTTTGGCTGTAAGCACCTTTTCTATTAAATATATATTGTTATCGCGTGATTATCTACTATAGTGCCATCTGCTTGCAGTTATGCACCACTATGCGTGCATTCATATTTTGCCTATGCTTTCATTTCTGCCGATGTTATCATCCATGCATCACAATGTTGACTAGCTGCAAAATGTACGTGCCTAGCTGAAGTGTTCAGCCAAATTACTGTTGCCCCAAGCTTTACGATTGATGTCGCAACGTACATACGCATGCAGCTGGAGTGCAAATTAGTGATTTCCTCAGTCCTTGGTGCAGGAAGGTAGTGTTGGTGTTAAGGGGCTCCGAGGGTATTGCCTATCACCCATCTTGTTCAATGTGGTCGCTCATATGTTGGATATCCTTATAGTGAGGGCTTAGGAGGATGGACTGTTGAAATATATTGCCCACCTTCCTCCATCAATTCGGACTTTTGGAGCAACCGGTCGGTGCATAAATTCAATATGGACAATTAGGAGGGCTCACTCCTCACCTGGTGAATGGGGGAGTCTCTGTCCTACATTAGACGACACTGATTTTTATGGACCATGGTATGGACAAAGCGATTAATATGAAGTTGATCAGTTGCTTGTTCAAAAAATTGCCTGGAATTGAAATTAATGTACATAAAAGAGAGGTGTTCTGTTTTTGAAAAGCCAAGACAGAACAACACCAACACCAATAATGGTTAGCTTCCATTTTGTTACCTTGGCATTCACATTCACCTTCGTTGGCTTCGCTTTGGAAAATTATTTCTCCAAAAAAGGATTGGAAAATTATTAACACTTGCTTGAGAAAATGCTCAGTAAAAGAGACCACAACCTCTCGAACCCGCAATTACATAGCTCATCCACATAATGTACTAGTGGCTTACCAATCAAACTAGTTGAATAAACTCTGCGCAACAGATTCTAGGCGCCTGCACCCAGAGGTCAGAAGTGCATGCGTTTCCACATGTTGCAGTGATGACCATATATGGATCGAAAGTGTAGCCCTGTAGATAACCTGCAAGAAATTAGGAATAGTCGATCTGTTAAAAATGCAATCATTCTGAAAATTCCATATTGTCCCAGAGAATTCCATACTACCCAACTAGTTTCCAAACAAATTTGGAATACGTTGATGGTGCTAGATTGTATGTAACATGAATCGTATGCCATATCAAGGTAGTAAATGGACATGACAAAAATAAATGATGTATTATCTCCTCCTGATCACAAAAGCAAAAACAAAATTGTTACCATGCCAGTTATGCTTAGCAAGGTTATTTTTGGCAAGAACTACCTCCCTCTGTAAAACCCACTTGAAACCTTTGATCTTGGAGGCTTAGCAAGGTTAACTTTGGTGAGAAGTACCACCCTCTGCAAAAACCATATGAAAACTTTGATCACAAAAACAACATTTTTTGCTACCATGCCATTGTTTCCTTGCGCCACAACTGCCGCATAAAACGTGTCTCCAAACTGCTTGATGAGCACGGCAGATGGAACCAAGATCTCCTCCGACAACACTTCATGGACACAGACATTACCGAGATCCTGAAGATCAAGGCATCTCCGCCCTGCAGTAACGACATCCTAGCTTGGGCTACAAACCCTCGAGGCGTCTTCAGCGTGCCATCAGCGTATCGCCTCGCCCTCAACGAACGATCATGCACATTTATGTGCGCTACGAGCAGGGCATCGAACGGCAACCGCGTCATCTGGAAGACACTGCGGGGTGCCCTATGGGTCTTTGCATGGAAGCTCGCAGCAAATTCTCTCGCCACAATGGAAAAAACAAACGCAAAGTTCTTGCCTAGGCCGAGCTCTGCGGTTCCTCCTATCTAGATGGTTGGCTATACTCGAGATATGTGCAGCTCTAGTGTCATTAGGAGGAGTTGTCTTGTCGAAACAGTAATTCAATGTAGCTAGTCCTGCATGCGGTTCCTAGGGACAGTAGCTGGTCGCCTTTGTTGTCTCACATGCACCCCTGTCCCTGCTCCGGTTTGCCAATGTGATTAAAAAAATGAAGGAACAGTGTGCCCTGCTGCAGCTGACCCCAGAGAAAGAAAATGGGATGCTACTTGGTGCTTGCAAACATGTGACAGAGAGAAGCTGTGAGACAAATGGAGAAGAGGAAAAATGGAATAGCAGAAATGGAGAAGAGGAAAAATGGAATAGCAGAAATGGAGAAGAGGGAGATAGAAAGGAAATGGGAGACTGAGACGAAGGAGAAAGGAAAAATGTGTGAAGATTGAACAGGCATTTTGCTATATGTGTGTGAGAGAGGAGATAGTCTCTCCACTTTTCTGAACAAGGGAGAATCCTCCATTTGAGAGAGAGCGGGAATCAAAAGAGAGAAAAGGAAAGGCAGGAGAGAGAGAGAGTATGTGTGTTGTGTGTCAGAACATGGAAAAACATGCACATATTACTAAAGAAAAAAGTTTGACTGAATGTGAGAGAGAGACTGCATGCATGTAGCTGTCGAGTGTCACATGGGTGCAGGAGAGAGATGCAATGGTGGTCATGGACATGAGAATTAAGCACCTGACACATCTCCACTTTCTCAACACTACGCACGTATCTCTATGCAACAAAAGCCATACTGAACGGCCATGATATGGAGTACCGTGGAGCTCGAGCTACAAAAAACCGCACTCACAAACGCAAAGTTCTTGCCTAAAGTACCCGAAACTGGGAAATTCTAATGCTTGCTTACTTTGTGGTATGGACTGGAAGGACACGTTCAATGCATTCTGTAGATGCCCCCTCGCTGTTCGGCTATGGCCAGCGTCGAGCGAGGAATTTGAGATGTCAAATGTGTGGAAGAGGTGTTGGACAACAGGACTGACTGGCTGCTCCAACTTCTGGGCAACAATGACGAGAGGGCCCTGATGATGACGCTTTGAAATAACGCACCACAAGAAAGTGTCACACCTGCATTACCAGTGGATGATGCGGTGGACGCATGATGGTGTGGACCCCCTCTGCCATGTGGCATGGACCCACCTGTAAGTCATCAGGACAAGTGGAGCGTTGGGTATTTAGCCAGCTGTAGCCAGTGGGCAGGCAATGCGAGTCTTGTATCGAATCTGAACTCCTCACCTAATCTGTACCTCTCCTTCCTTGCCAAGAAAACTCTCTTCCAAGTCTCGATCTCATCCCCTTCCCCTCTCCGATCCGATCCTGAGAATCCGGGTATGTGACAGTTGGTAATCAGAGCCTCCATTTCCCCACCAAATTTTTTCGCTGCCACTCATGCTCTCTCGATCGAGCCGTAACATCCACCGCTGTGGGTGTGGATCTTGCCTCGGCGAGATCCACTCGAAATCCCTAGCGGGGTTGGCCTGATTTGGAGCGAGTGCGACGGCGCCGCCGAGCAGACCCTCTGCTCAAACTCGTCAGATCATCGCCGCCATGTCGGAGTCCACGGGAGAGCTCAAATCGATGCTTCAGGCGCTCATGGCTCGGTTCGACGAGACCAAGCTCGCGGGCAACAAGCACCGCGAGGCCCAGATCGCGTTCAACACGCAAGTGTCCTCCAATCTGGCGCACCTCCGCAAGCAGCTGGACCTCACACAAGCCGACGTCGACGAGGTGCGACAGCAACGCGACCCACCACCATCGCCGACCGCCGTCGAGCGCCACCGACAAAACGACGCCGACAACCACGATGGCGAGACCCAAGCTTCTACAGTAACGTCCTTGGAGCACGCTCGCAGCCCTCGTCCTCAGGGCCCCGCCGTTTGCCTCGCCAACAACGGGTCGCCCTTGCTTCTCACGCGGCCCTCTCTGCAGTTCGCGGGCGCCGGTCAGACAACCGCGTTCATGGCGGGCCACAGCACACACCACGGGTCGCACGAGGAGTACACGGTCAAGCCACCCAAGCACGATTTTCCCCACTTCGACGGGAACGTGCCCAACCTCTGGATCGACCGCTGCATCGCCTACTTCGACCTGTACCGCATCCCATCGCGCAGCTGGGTGACCACGGCCTCGCTCTACATCGACGGGCACGCGGCGCACTGGTTCCAGGCGTATCGCCAGACGCACCTATCGCCAACCTGGGAAGAGTTCACCGTGGCCATCATCAATGAGTTCGGGCCGGACGAGTTTGAAGTGGAGATGCATAAGCTGCTACAGCTCCGTCAAACTGGCACCGTCTCTGAGTACAGGACGGCGTTCGAGGCCCACACGTATCACCTGCTCGCCCTGGACGCGACGCTCAACCCCAAGTTCTTCATCACCCGGTTCTTGCTGGGCTTGCGCGACGATCTGCGGGCCGCTGTCCGTCTCCAGGAGCCGTCCAGCATCACGCGCGCCGCGGTGTTAGCAAGGATCGTGGAAGAGGAGGCAGGCACGCAACGTGCTCGACCGCAGATCATTCCTGCGGGTCGACCACCACCACCACCTCCCCCTCTCCGATATCATCCCCTTCCCCTCTCCGAACCGATCCTGAGCATCCGGGTCTGTGACAGAAAGCCGCCGCCGATGGAAGCATCAAAGCGGTTTCTGTGTGGCTACATCAATTCCCTTTTATGCCTGGAACAATATCCAACGGGAGATGTTGGCCATGGCTGCTGGGACGAACCCTCCGGTGACACACGCCAAACCAGCCTCCGGCGACTCGAACACTGAACGGAAGAGACGAACTCTAGCACACAAGTTTTTGCGGCGACATACGCCCTGGATCGATCTCTCATGCTCACGAACGTGAGACGGAGCTCAAGCACACTGCAGAGACAAGTTATTTCTGGCAACGAATGCCGCGGCGCGCAAACGCCTATATCTTGGCTCTTATTGCTGGACTCGACTCACACAAACATACATGGGAGACAAGACAACACAGGCCCGAAGACTAACTCCGGCTACATCCTTCTCCTCTATCCTCTGGCTCTCACTTCTCTCCACACCGGAGACTCCTTAAAATAGGACACGGGCATCACTGGTAGAAAAAAGCCCTTTAGTCCCGATTCGCAACAGCCTTTAGTCCCGGCTGTGCAACCGGGACTAAATATGCGCGACTAAAGACCCTCCTTTAGTCGCGTCTCTTACGGACCGCGACTAAAGGCTTTAGTCCCGGTTCTTGTGGCTGACCGGGACTAAAGGCCCGTCCACGTGGGCGCCCGTGGTCCGTCGGGGCGGAGGACCTTTAGTCCCGGTTCTCGTGGCCAACCGGGACTAAAGGGCTCCTCCGCAGGTTTAGGGTTTTAGCCCCCCTAAACCTGGTTTCTTTTTAGTTTGGAGTGTTTTATTTCTTTTATATTATATTTTGTGTTTTATTTTAATTTTGATAAAGTTTCAGTACACATATTTTACGCTACTATATACATGCATATGAAATTTCAAACAAGAAGAATTCAAGAGGAATATATAATATATATTCAATCTCGGGTGACCATATACAACTTCGAACAAGTTTCCATACACAATTAGGATGGATGACCATATACAACTTCGAACAAGTTTCAATCTCGGGTATGCATATAAATTTCTTCGTCCTCGGTATAGTGTTCTCCTTTAGGATTGATGACTTCCCTCATGAAAAATCCTGCTAATTCTTCTTGAATTGGTCGAAAGCGAGCTTCTGGACTAAGCCTCCTCCGCACGTTATCCGTCGCGTTCCGCACGCTATCCGATGCCTTCCGCTCAGAGGTGTGTCACCGGATGTTCTCACAAACATAGTATCCACATAGATTGGTCCCCGGTGGCTGCTTATCCACATTAACTAACCTTCTGAAATCTAGCTCATGTTTGAATTCACCGACAATTTCTTCTGAGAACCGTCTCCAAACCCTACAGGGCAAAGAAAATTATATGAACAAGGGAGTTATTAGTTACTTGATATTAGGAAATGAACGAAAGAGACCGATCGATATAGAGCTCAAATGATTGAAAATAATTACTTTTGCAGCATTTTTCTCATGTCGGCCCAACGCTTTGGATCCGAATCCATAGAGTCCATGATTAGAACTCTGGAGGTGTGAAGTTCAATATTTAGCAGAATCCAGTGGAACCTGCGGACACGTTACATGCACAGTCATGCATAACTCATCGATTAGACATACCATGCATGGAGTAAACAAAAGAGAATGGGCACAAGAGAGAAACACTCACCCAAAATGGTAAGGAAATAGAATATGACTTTTGAGTTGATGCTTTCTAAGAAACTTGTACAGGTCTTTCTCCACTTCGGGGTGATGTTGTAACACATGTCCATTAACGATATGTGGGTCAATGAACCCAACATCATGGATGTTTCTTATTTTGCATTCCCAAATCTTCAATCTGCATAATAGCGTACGCAACAATATAGTTAGGACAATATATATATATATATATATATATATATATATATATATATATATATATATATATATATATATATATATATATAGTGCAGGCAATGAAGAACGAGATGAGGTAGAAATAAATCACTTACAGAACGTAGCAACTCAGCATAGATTTGTCGAGGTCGCGCAGATTGAACAGCTGGAACAATTCACTCATATGAACTTCTACAGAGTACCGTTTGGTGTGATGCTCATCTGTAACATCCGCATAAACATATTCTTTGTCGGCCCATGTTATGAATTGCTTGTACCAACGTAGCAGATTTCGCATTTGTGGTGGTAGACTCTTTTCCCGCGCAGGCTCGACGAGAGGCCCATTCCGCACATATTGTAATGCTATCTCACATACTGGCGCATCCTCAAGGCCTAAGAAGGCACGAAGAGTCAAACCCATCTCGGACGCTTGTTTCATGGCACCCGCTACAGTCAATCCAAGTGCTGCCGCAGCTGCTATGATCTCGGGGTCCTCTTCCGGACCGGCTTTCACTATGAGCGGGGGGATCGATTGTTTCTTCTGCATCCCGAGCTGGTCAACTTGTTTCCCGCTTTTTTTACTTTCTTCTTTCTCCTCCTTCAATATTTTTGCTTGCCTACGAAGTTCATGTCCATAGTCGTCAGGCATATTCAGCTCGGCTTGGGACGGTGTCGTCAAAAAATCCTTAGCCCACTTCTTTTGCTTCTCAGTGAATACTTGCTTGGGCTCAGGCTCTTTTTTCGCCTTCATATCCGCCTTCCATTTCTCATAATCAGCAGACGCGGCCAATTTGGTTTCAGCTTCACTAAGTTCCCCAGGCCTTGGGAGGAGAGGCTTCAGTGATGGCTCCGGTACCCTTGTGGTCTTAGGTACATAAGGGTCCGGGTTAATAGTCCAGGAGCGGGTTTCCTTGCTGTCCGCCTGCTTCTGCTTCTTCGCCGGAGGTGGATTGGGGGGCGTCGTACCCGCCGGAGGTTGTGGATCGGGGGACGGCGTCGAATGGCGTGAAGGAGGTGTAGGTGAACCACCACGACCACCACCACCGCCACCACCACCACCACCATCGGAGGGGGGTGGACTTGCTAGCCTTGGCGCCTCGCCTGGAAACACTATGTACTTCTTTTTCCATAGAATGAACTGGCGCTTGACATCTCCAAGTCTTCTCTCCCCTTCGGGTGTAGGTTTGTCAATCTCCAGGTCCTCAAACCCTTGGACTATGTCTTCCACCGTGACACGAGCATAGCCATATGCAATGGGGTTGTTGTGGTGGAGTGCTCCAGGTGTACAGGGTAAAGCACTGCCGCTAGCTACCTTCGTGGAAACGTTCCCCACGGGATAATGCAGATCACATTCTTTCATCTCCTTTACATCATCCACGGGGTAGTGAGGCTCCGGTGCACGAATCTCGATCATCGGTGCACTAGCACCAGGCGGGGCATCCGTGGAAGCCACGCTGCTTCTCCGCTGCTGGCTTCCGCGATCCGCTTCATGATCTTCATGCGGCCCTGCAGCCGATTTTTCTTTCACTAGTTCATGCACGGTCTGCTTCAACTCATGGAGTTCCGATGCAAACTTCGTCATAAGATCTGCATCCCGGTCCGTTTTCTCTTACGGCTTCTGTAACAGTACGGGTCATTGTCCTGGGAAAACCCTACTTTCCACGGAACTTTGCCTTTGCCTCGTACACGTCCTCCGTGTTCATCATTCCCGAGGGCTGTTGTCAGTGCGTCTTTCTCTCTGTTGAACTTGATCAAGCCCTCTTGAGCTTGGGTCATTGCGTCAATAAGGGCTTGGGTGGGAGCAAACTGTCTCTGCCGGTGAACACACTCCCCTGTCTCCGGGTCTAGCGATCCCCCATGCCCGTACCACCAGCTTTTGGCCCTTGGGTCCCATCCCTCTGTACCTAGAGGGATTCCTCGCACCCTCGGGTCCTCCTCCATCTTCTGCCACCTAGGCTCCGAAAGGCGGTATCCTCCTGGCCCCATAATATGATGGAACTTTTTCTTACTCGCATTATCCTTATTTTTTTTCGATATTTCCTTGAAATGCTCCGATTGCTTTGGCCTCACAAATTCTGGCCAATCATCTTTCAGTTTCTCACGTTGTCCATTGAAATCCGGAGTCTTGCCCTTGTTGACATAGTCACGGGTTAAATTTTTCTTGAAGTTCCGGAATGCTTCGCCCATCTTCTGAAGAGCGAACTCTTTAACTAGCCTCCTCCTCTGACGTCCACCCGGAACCTCGTTACCGAATTCATCGACTTTGTTGTATTCCGGAGGTAGAATGAAATGTTCCATAAGCTTTCTCCAGCAATCCTTTTTCGTTCTCTTGTCGACAAAACTGAAACCAAGACGTGCCTTCTTTGGCTCCTTCCATTCCTGGACGGTGATCGGGACGTTGTCTCTAACAACGACTCCGCATTGGTTGATAAACTTTGAGGTGTGCTGTAGGGGCTTGCCGGTTTCACTGACAAACTCAATGGCATATGTTTCTCCTGTTTTCATCGCCTTGGATTTGCCACGCTTTGTCGTACTCGATTCGGAGGGCTAAAAAAAGAAAGAGAGTCGCGCGCGTTAATACATATGTATTCACATTTCAGTAAGTTTGTATCACGAGAGGCTCTCAATGTATATATATACCTCGCCGGAGGTGGTTGCTACTTGCAATTCGAGATCGTCGGTTGTTGACGGTTGACCTCCGTCGACAATGTCCGTTCCTTCACCTTCTTGATCATCGACAATCTCTGTTCCACCGTCAAGGTTCAGATAAGAAGAGACTACATCCTCTTGTTGCTCATATTCTGAGCCCGGCACATAAGGAATCTCGTTGTTGATGATGCCCATTAAATAACGTTCAGCCTCCGGATCCCAAAGCGGCTCGGTTCTATCGTCCGCCATATGTCACTCCTGCATGTAGTAAAAATTCTTTAAGTATAAAGGAATTAAAAAATAAGATTAAGGGGACATAGAGGAGGAGGAATTAAAAAATAAGATTCTTTAAGTAAAAATTCTTTTTTCTTCTTCTTCCTTTCTTCTTCCTCTTTCTTCTTTCTTTCTTCTTCTTCCTTTCTTCTTCCTCTTTCTTCTTCTTCCTTTCTTCTTCTTCCTTTTTCCTTTCTTCTTCCTCTTTCTTCTTCTTCCTTTCTTCTTCTTCCTTTTTCCTTTCTTCTTCTTTCTTTCTTCTTCTTCCTTTCTTCTTCTTCCTTTCTTCTTTCTTTCTTCTTCTTCCTTCTTCTTTTTTCTTTCTTTCTTCTTCTTCCTTTCTTCTTCCTTTCTTCTTCTTTTTTCTTCTTCCTTTTCTTTCTTCTTTCTTTTGTTTTTCATTTGGTTTTCATTTTTTTCTTCCTTTTCTTCTTTTTCTTCTTCCTTTTCTTCTTCTTTCTTTCTTCTTTCTTTTTTTCTTCTTCCTTTTTCTTCTTTCTTTTTTTCTTCTCCCTTTGTTTTTCTTCTTCCTTTCTTTTTCTTCTTCCTTTTTCTTTCTTGTTTTTTCTTCTTCCTTTTCTTTCTTCTTTCTTTCTTCTTTCTTTTTTTCTTCTTCCTTTTTTTCTTCTTTTTTTCTTCTTCCTTTTTTTTTCTTCTTTCTTTTTTTCTTCTTCCTTTGTTTTTCTTCTTCCTTTTTTTTCTTCCTCCTTTGTTTTTCTTCTTTCTTTTTTTCTTCTTCCTTTGTTTTTCTTCCTCCTTTTTTTTGTTTTTTTGTTTTCTTTTGTTTTTTTCTTCTTCCTTTGTTTTTCTTCTTTTTTTTTGTTTTCTTTTGTTTTTTTCTTCTGTTTGTTTTTCTTGTGTTTTCCTTTTTTTCTTCCTTTGTTTTTCTTCTGTTGTTTTCTTCCTTTTTCTTTTTTTCTTCCTTTTTCCTTTTTTCTTCCTTTTTCTTGTTTTTCTTCTGTTTTTCTTTTGTTTTCTTCTTCCTTCTTTCTTCTTCTTCCTTTTTCCTTTTTCTTTCTTCTTCTTCTTCCTTTTTCTTCTTCCTTCTTCTTCTTCTGCCGGCGCGCGGAGGACGGCAGGCAGGGCCAGCGGGCGGCGGGCGGCGGGCGGCGGGCAAGGGCGCAGGGCACGGGCGGCGGGCAAGGGCAGGGCACGGGCGGAGGCGGCGCTCACTGGGGACGGGGACGGCGGCGCGCAGGGCTTCGGCGTCGGCGTCGGGGCAGGGCTTCGGCGTCGGCGTCGGCGTCGGGGCAGCGCTTCGGCGTCGAGAGAGAGGAGAATGGGAAGTGGCGAAACTGCTAAGTGCAGTATTTATAGACGCACCTTTAGTCGCGGTTGGGGAGGCGGACCGCGACTAAAGGTACCCTTTAGTCGCGGCTGGCCACACCAACCGCGACTAAAGGGTACCCTTTAGTCGCGGTCCGCCTCCCCAACCGGGACTAAAGGGTTTTGGCGCCGCTTTCGCTCCCGCGCAGAAAGACCCTTTAGTCGCGGTTGGGGACAACAACCGCGACTAAAGGGTACCCTTTAGTCGCGGTCCGCCTCCCCAACCGGGACTAAAGGGTCTGTGCTGGAACTGGCGCGGTGCGGTGGGATGTTTAGTCCCACCTCGCTAGCCGAGAGGCTTCGACAGTGGTTTATAAGCGCGGCTGCGCTCACCACTTCGAGCTCCTCTCAAATGCAGGCTTACGGGCCTATTCTGTCACTGTGTGCCTGTGGGCCTACTGGGCCTTCTGCGGGCCTGAATCCTGGCCCATTAATGGGTTTCTAGTCGTTTTCAGGCCGTGGTGGCCCAGTAGGTGGCATATTTTTTATTTTTTGCCTGTTTTTTGTTTTATTTATTTTGTTTTGTTTTTCTTCCTTTTTTCCTTTTTCCTTTTTTCTTCTGTTTTTTCTTCTGTTTTTTTCTTCTGTTTGTTTTTTCTTCTGTTTTTTTCTTATGTTTTCTTCTGTTTGTTTTTCTTCTGTTTTTTCTTCCTTTTTCCTTCTTTCTTTTTGCTTTATTTATTTTGTTTTTTTTTCTTCTTTTTTTTCTTCCTTTTTTCCTTTTTCCTTTTTTGTTCTGTTTTTTCTTCTGTTTTTTTCTTCTGTTTGTTTTTTTCTTCTGTTTTTTTCTTATGTTTTTCTTCTGTTTGTTTTTTTCTTCTGTTTTTTTCTTCCTTTTTCCTTCTTTCTTCTTCTTCCTTTTTCCTTTTAAAATCAGAAAAATAAAACTAATTCATTTTAAAATCTTAAAAATACAATTCATTCTTGTGTTGCTCGAAGTACGGAGCCACCAAGCTGGAATTTTGCAGAACTGTGTGGTGTGCTTCAGTCATAGAATGACCGTCCATACATATCGTGGATTCCCTTCCGATCTTGCCTTTTCCACTTAGTCTCCCCTCGTGCCGCGATTGAGGAATACCAATCGGCTTAAGGTCAGGAACATAGTCAATACAGAACTCAATTACCTCCTCATTTCCATAGCCCTTGACGATGCTTCCTTCTGGCCTAGCACGGTTACGAACATATTTCTTTAATACTCCCATGAACCTCTCAAAGGGGAACATATTGTGTAGAAATACAGGACCGAGAATGGAAATCTCTTCGACTAGGTGGACCAGGAGGTGCGTCATAATATCGAAGAAGGATGGTGGGAACACCAACTCGAAACTGACAAGGCATTGGACCACATCGTTCTGTAACCGTGGTAGATCTTCTGGATTGATTACCTTCTGAGAGATTGCATTGAGGAATGCACATAGCTTCACAATGGCTACTCGAACATTTTCCGGTAGGAGCCCCCTCAAAGCAATCGGAAGCAATTGCGTCATAATCACGTGGCAGTCGTGAGACTTCAGGTTTTGGAACTTTTTCTCCGCCATGTTTATTATTCCCTTTATATTCGACGAGAAGCCAGACGGGACCTTCATACTGCTCAGGCATTCAAAAAATGACCTTCTCTTCTTTGGTAAGAGCGTAGCTGGCACGACCTTGAAACCATTCCGGATGCCGGTCATCTGGGTCTTTCAAAAGTTGCTGGTCCTGCCGTGCTTCCTTTGTATCATTTGTCTTCCCATACACGCCCAAGAAGCTTAGCAGGTTCACGCAAATATTCTTCGTAACATGCATCACGTCGATTGCAGAGCGGACATCTAGGACTTTCCAATATTCTAGCTCCCAAAATATAGATTTCTTCTTCCACATGGGTGCGTGCCCGTCAACTCCCCGCGGAACTGATTGTCCGCCAGGACCCTTTCCAAAGATGACTTTCAAATCCTTGACCATATCAAATATCTCAGCACCAGTACGTTCCGCAGGCTTCGGCCGGTGATCTGCCTTGCCGTTGAAATGCTTGCCTTTCTTTCTTACGTTATGATTTCGGGGAAGAAATCGACGATGACCCAGGTACACGTTCTTCTTACAATTAACCAAACGTACACTTTCAGTCTCATGTAAGCAGTGCGTGCATGCATTGTATCCATTATTTGTCTGTCCCGAAAGGTTACTGAGAGCAGGCCAATCGTTGATGGTTACAAAAAGCAACGCTCGTAGGTCAAATTCCTCTCCTTTGTGCTCATCCCAGACACGTACACCAGGTCTGGCCCACAACTGTAAAAGTTCTTCAACTAATGGCCTTAGGTACACATCGATGTCGTTGCCGGGTTGCTTAGGGCCTTGGATGAGAATTGGCATCATAATGAACTTCCGCTTCATGCACAACCAAGGAGGAAGGTTGTAGATGCATAGAGTCACGGGCCAGGTGCTATGGCTGGAGCTCTGCTCGCCAAAAGGATTAATGCCATCAGTATTTAGACCAAATCTTATGTTCCTTGCGTCAGCTGCAAAATCTTTAAACACTCTGTCGATCTTTCTCCATTGCGTTCCATCAGCGGTGTGTCTCAACTCCCCGTCGGACTTACGGTCCTCTTTGTGCCATCGCAACGACTTGGCATGCTTTTTGTACATGAACAGACGTTTCAACCGTGGTATTATAGGAGCATACCACATCACCTTGGCGGGAACCCTCTTCCTGGGTTTCTCGCCCTCAACATCGTCACCAGGGTCATCGCCTCTGATCTTATAACGCAATGCAGTGCATACAGGGCATTCATTCAAATTCTCGTATTCACCGCGGTAGAGGATGCAGTCGTTAATGCATGCATGTATCTTCAGAACCTCTAAACCTAGAGGGCAGACAGCCTTCTTTGCTTCGTACGTACTGGCGGGCAACTCGTTATTCTTCGGGAACATATTCTTCAACATTTTCAGCAAATTTTCAAATGATGAGTCACCTACACCTTCCTATGCCTTCCATTTTAGCAAATCCAGTGTGCAGCCCAGCTTTTTCAGACTATTATCGCATCCTGGATACAACGACTTTTTGTGATCCTCTAACATGCGATCCAAATTCTCCCTATCCTTGTCAGTTTCGCAGCGTCTCCGTGCATCAGCAATGGTCCGACCAAGATCATCAGCGGGCTCATCATGTGCCTCTTCTTCACCTTCACCTAACCCTTCCCCACCTTCAGCATCATCCTCCATGAAAGTATCACCGAAATGATCATGATAGTTGTCATCGATATCATCCCCTTCTTCATCTTCTTCCATTCTAACCCATCTTTCTCCATGCTTGGTCCAACAATTATAGCTTCGCATGAAACCGTGCCGAAGCAGGTGCATGTGAACGTCTCTTGAGGAGGAGTAACCCTTCTGATTCTTACAGACAGCACATGGACAGATAATAAAACCTTGCTGCTTGTTCGCATTTGCCACTACGAGGAAATCTTTCAAACCCGTAGTGAACTCGCCGGAGAGTCGGGGACCGTACATCCATTGCCGATTCATCTGCATTATTATTATATAAAGTATATAATTAACCATCATGCATTTGTTAAACTAACTAGCTAGAAATAATACAAATTAAACAATGAACTACACACATGCATATTTTATCAATGACACATGAAAGGTTCAAGTTGCTAACCGCGATCGCGGAGGAAAAATAAATGAGAAAGCTCAAGTGTGGCTCGGACACTTCATATCATGTTTGTTTCAGGCTCTCGGGCATTTCATCGAACACCTTGTGTGCATAGGAGGAACCAAAAGCAAACCCACCACCCCCTTCTGAAAATTGTGAAGTGAGCTGAGTGAAGTGAAGTGAGCTGAGTCCTATATATAGGGATGGGCCTTTAGTCGCGGTTGGCCAGGCCAACCGGGACTAAAGCCCCTCCCGTCCGCCAGCTGGATGGGCCTTTAGTCCCGGTTGGCCTTGCCAACCGCGACTAAAGGCCTTCGGGGACCTCCAACCGGGACTAAAGCCCCTCCCGTCCGCCAGCTGTCGACCGAGCGCGCTGGGCCCAGATAGTTGGTCGCGGGTCTTCTCCCGAACCGCGACTAAAAACCCCTTTGGTCGCGGTTCGATTGTTTTGGGGACTAATGGGGGCGTATGGAAGCCTCTTTTTCTACCAGTGCATGCAGCCCACAACTGCCTGGCCGCATGTCCGGCTCCGCTCAACACGGCATGCACCAGCCCACAGGGCTTGAGAATCGGCCGACGCAGAGCTGCTACTAACAAACTTACTCCCTCCGTCCCATAATATAAGAACGTTCTATGCACACATGCAGGACCGGTTAGAACTCACACAACACGTACACATGCATGTGTATATCTAATGCCAAGATTATGGCTAACAATGGCAACATGGTCCTCACACGTGATATAATGGAGTAAAGAAGAAGAAAAGGAAGGTGAAGAGAGATGCAGGGTTAATGGAGCATTCAACGCCGAGTTGAGTACAGGGGGAGGTGACTCGGCCCTTCGCCACGAGCAGGACGCGATCGTGTTGTCCTCCTGCAGATACCTGCACATTTGTAGCGGTCCGGTGGAGGCTGAGTTAGTTGCATGCAGGGTGGGCAGCGAGCTAGCAGCTTTGGAGTGGAGCCTGAAGCCGTTCATCGTCGAGACAGATTCTCAAGTTGACACGAAGGCGATCATGCAAAAAGAAATAAAACGCTAATGCAAGATCATAAACGACACACCGAGGCATGATATTTGTTAACGAGGTTCACCGATATGGCTACATCCCCGAGGCATGACTACGGACGCTCCTCCCCAAGATACCGCAACATCGGCCGCCCAGGCGCCGGCACAAGCCGTCGGCTCCCCTGCGTACCTGTTGCTATCAAGTCGTCATGGGTTACAACATGTGGTGCCCCTCCATATATAAGTGGCCTAGGATACAAGTGTTCGACTCCTACACAACTCGTACCTAACCACACCAATTACAACTCTAAGTCCACGTAACCCTTTACGTACAGAATATTCGACACAAATATAACAAACTCCACCTTGGCGAATATTCTCCACCACCTAGAAGTCGTCCATGCTCGAACCTCCATGTACTCCGGACTTGGGTTGTCTCCTTTGTAGCTTACTGAGAGCTACCCGACGGGCCAGACCCGCCGCCACCGTGGGACTCCACTGCTACTCCTGCAGCTCCACTCTCCATGGCTCCACCTGCAATAGTGCTCCCTTGCAACTTGTAAAGATGGGAAGCCGTTCTCTCTCCTATCATCACAGTCATCCCATCTTCCATAATTTTCATGGTCTTCTTATCCCGATCAGACCAGAATTCCATATACCACCATCATGAAGAACACCAAGCGAAATTAGATTCCTCCTTAACCCTGACACATGCCTGACTCCTCGAAGATCCGCTCAACTTCGTCGACCATCTTGATTTTGATATCACCTACTCCAGCAACACGATAACCTGTGTCATCGCCCACATAGGCTAAATCAAACTCACCAGACTTGTACGAAGAGAACCACTGGACGTCGCATGAAAAGAGCAAGCTGAATCCAACATCCACGCTTCAGTTTTTGTTGACCGCCTGTTTTATACTACGAGAACATCACTATCACTGTCCGAGCCATCACCATGAGTAGCCGCATTAGCACTTGCACCACCCTTCAGTTCTGAGCATTCCCTCTTTATATGTCCCCAGTCCTTGCACCTGTAGCACTGCATCTTTTTCTTCTCCGCCTCTTGTCCCTTCCTGAGCTGATAACCTTTAACTGCCAACTCCAAACCTTGAGGTACTCTCCCTTTCTGCAGCATTTTTTTTGCTTCATCAACTCATGTCCAAGCAACGCTGCAGTGACTTCCTCATTATTGATGATTGTCTTTCCATGTGTCAATGTAATGACCAAATGCTCATAGGACGGTGGCAACGAAACAAGAAGAAGTAGTGCCTTATCCTCGTCCTCAATCTTCACATCCAGACACGCTAGATCCGTGACCAATTGATTAAAAGCATTCACATGCTCCACAAGATCCGACCCCTCCTGCATCTTTAGCCATAGAACTTTTGCTTCAAATACAGCATGTTGGTCGCCGACTTGAACATATAACGATTTGCCAACTTGTCCCAAATTCCCTTTGGAGTATCTTCGTCCATGACATGATACATGACCTGATCCGCAAGACAAAGCCGTATGGTAGCGGCCGCCTGCACTTGCATATCCTCCCACGCAGCGTTGTCAACCTTGGCTGGCTTCGTCTCCTGCAAACCCTTCAAGATTCCCTGCTGCGCCAGAATATCCTTAACTCTTGTCTGCCATAGACCGAAGTTACCCGTGCCATCGAATTTCTCCACATCAAATTTGGTGAACCCTGGCGCCATGTCGAGCCACAATCTAACCGACCTGTTGCCGCCGGTCTTACCGCCCTTGTTTTCCTCTACGACCTCCTCACGAAAAAGATCACTAAGCCCGTATTCCTCGTCTGAAGCCACGCCCCAGTCCGCGATCTACCAAAAAATATGACCCACACAACCTTTCTGTCTGCCCTTCAGAAAATCACTTGAAGCCTCTTGCCGCAACGCGCAGATTAATTCCGCCCACAGCAACTCGTCCGCTCCACTTTCCCCTGAACTCGCAAACAATTTCTGTTGTGCCTGCTAGCCTCCGTCGCCAGCCTTTTATTTCCGCTGGATCACCCGGGCGCTACTTTTCCTTGCCTGATACGGAAATCGAGTCTGAAATGTCACCGTTTACCAGGAATCTCCAAAAGTCCAAGCAAGTCCACCAGACCAGCACAGACCCGAACACGTATGCGCACATACTTCCAGATTTTAATCATAACTCTCGTGTAGGTAGGCTTGTCCCCTGGCCACACATATCTTTCCTTTTTTTTAACCGCTCATGCATGTATCCCCTGGACTCCTGCGCTAACACGTACTGCTGATTATCTCCTTCCTTGCGCGATGCATGCCATCCACGGAGACCTGCTGCTGCACGCAACCATGGCGCGTCTCTCGTATGCAGCACAGTAACTTTCCTTTTCTTGATCCGTTCACCTCGGAAAAAACTCGCCGTAAATTCCGACGAACAGCTCATGTCTTATCTCTGATCTTGATTCTTCGCCAGCAATCTGTTCAGCCCTGTCGCACGTACTCACCGACACCAACCCTGCCATAACAGTCGCCACCTCGCGCATCGTCCATGCACGAGCCGTGTCGTACCTTGGCCACCCGCGTCGCCGACACAATCCGTCCGCAGTGCCGCGCCGTCGCCCTTGTACAACACAGAGCGCATCATCTCGATGCTCTCACACTCCGATCTATCCGGCCATCCCCCACGTCTGGTCGCCGGTCCGATCGCAAGCCGAATCCGCCGCCTCCGCAACGTCTTTAACAGCCACTACGCCGGTCCGATCGCCACGTCTAGCCGATCCTTACCGACCGCAGCCCATCGAACGGTCCAGGCCTCCTGCCCAAAGTGTCCGACACCACCGACCGCCTCCGCGATCGCCGCCATGCTCCACCTTGCGCCAATCGGACGTTCCATGGCACCCTCGAGCATGATCCTCGTACCTCCGGATGATCTTCCGCATAGCCTTCTCGCAACCTTGCTCTGATACCATTTGTTAGAATAAAACGCTAATGCAAGATCATAGACGACACATCGAGGCACGATATTTGTTAACGAGGTTCATCGATATGGCTACATCCCCGGAGCATGACTACGGGTGCTCCTCCCCAAGATACCGCAACACCGGCCGCCCGGGCGCCGGCGCAAGCCGTCGGCTCCCCTGCGTACCTGTTGCTATCAAGTCGTCATGTGTTACAACATGTGGTGCCCCTCCGGATATAAGAGGCCTAAGATATAAGTGCCCGACTCCTACACAACTCGTACCTAACCACACCAATTACAGCTCCAAGTCCACGTAACCCCTTACATACAGAATAATATACGTGTTGCTGTACGATTAAGGTCTGGGCCGGAAGAGATTCAGCTCGTGTATCTATCATGATGATTTATGCCCCATGATGAAAATCTGTTCTTTCGCAAAAAGAATGGTGGCAGAGGTGCCGCTTGGTAGTATTTTATAGGAATTGCAGGCGTGGAATAAGTTGTAAATTACCTGCAGCTCAGGGGTGAGCCTTGAAATGTACAGTGTTGATGCTCCAAATTCCATCGTGATCCATAGAGACCTAACGATCCATTGAAATGTAGTACGAAGAGTGGCAGCGAGTGCTCTCCTGCAGTCACATCAAAGCCCAATTAGTGACTCGGAATTTGTGGTAACCGTTGGTCCAACAGAGACACTGCGTACCTTCCTCCGTTCTTCCACACCAGCACCAGCAGACTAATCTTTCAAACAGTAAAACTGATTGCTACCTACAGTAGTCTAGGCCCCAGCCTTCTTGACTGTTGATTTTTTCCAATGACAACAATTAAGGGAAGCACGGTGGAAATTTCCTCCCCTGCTAGTGTTGGAATATAGGTTGCCTCAGCTTGGCGCCCACACACACACACCAGGCAGAACAGAACAATACAATGGCCACAACTACGCGCCCCTCCTCGCACAGCTGCCTCTTCCTCATCCTAGCTGCAGCCTCCACCATATTCACCGTGCTCTCTGTCCATGCGAGCGATATACCCAACGGAGGGTGCATCGCCGCCGAGAGGGCCGCGCTGCTCTCCTTCAA
Organism: Triticum aestivum; assembly: GCF_018294505.1. Classification (NCBI taxonomy): domain Eukaryota; kingdom Viridiplantae; phylum Streptophyta; class Magnoliopsida; order Poales; family Poaceae; genus Triticum; species Triticum aestivum. The sequence goes on from NC_057808.1 coordinate 437,279,632, forward strand.
AGCCGGCGTCACTAGCGACCCAGCTAATCGCCTCGTCTCATGGCACGGCCATAACTGCTGCCACTGGAGCGGCGTCAGGTGCGACAACTGGACTGGCCACGTCACCAAGCTGGACCTGCGCAACGATCTCTCCATGAAGGATTTGTATGGTTTTCCCAAAGCTCCTTCTCGTTCGCTGCGGGGGCAGGTATCTTCTTCATTGCTTGCTCTCCGACACCTCAAGCATCTAGATCTTAGCGGGAACTTTCTCGGCGGTGAAAATATGCCCATACCAGGTTTCATGGGTTCTCTTGACAGATTGGCATATCTCAACCTCTCCAACATGAATTTCTATGGCAGAGTGCCTCCTCAGCTAGGCAACCTCTCCAAATTGGTACACCTTGACATAAGCCCGGGCGATTCTTATCTATACAGCCTCCACTCCATGGATATATCTTGGTTAGCACGTCTCTACTCACTGGAGCATCTTGACATGGGCTCCGTGGACCTTAAAGGAGCGACTGACTGGGTCCATTCGCTGAACGCTCTTCCCAGTTTGGTTGTACTGAATCTCGATTGGTGTAACCTTCAAAATAATACTCCGTCACTTGTACACTACAACCTTACAGTTCTTGAGGAACTTGACCTTTCCTATAACTCTTTAGATAGCCTTGCTGCATCAAACTGGTTTTGGGGTGTAACTAGCCTCAAAAGGCTAATCCTATTAGAATGTGGATTATCAGGTTCATTTCCTGACGTGTTGGGAAACTTGACCTTGTTAGAGACCCTTGACCTGGGATTTAATAATATCAACGGGATGATACCGGGAACGCTGAAAAATATGTGTAAATTGAAGTCTCTAGTCCTCAGCTACAATAACATTGGTGGGGACATATCAGACTTAGTGGAGAGGCTACCGAATTGTTCTTTGAAGATTTTGCAAGAGTTTTGTTTGTCGGAGGCAAACGTCACCGGCACGACATTAAATTCTTTGCTAAACCTAACCAGCATAAGAATAATTCATGCCGGTTATAACCACTTGAGCGGTCCCTTGCCTGTGGAGATTGCCACACTGACAAATTTGACAGAAATGTTGCTTGGTGGCAACAACTTGAGTGGTGTGATATCAGAAGATCATTTCGCTGGTCTTACAAACTTGAAGATACTTGACTTGTCTTGCCCTAATTTGGAGGTCACCGTGGACTCAGGCTGGGTAACACCATTCAGGTTGGATACTGCACAGTTCGGGTCTTGTCAGTTGGGTCCCGAATTTCCTAAATGGCTTCGAGGGCAAAATGGCATTTCAGACCTTGACATTTCAAACACGGGTCTAATTACTAGGATTCCACATTGGTTTTGGACAACCTTTTCTGGCGCAGAACATTTGGACATGTCCTCAAACCAACTTAGCGGCAACTTACCCATCAACTTGGAGTTCATGTCAGTGATAACACTTTATCTGCACTCAAATTGTCTAACTGGTTTGGTACCAAAATTGCCAAGAACAATTGAAGTATTGGACATCTCTAGAAACTCTTTAAATGGGTTTGTGTCGTCAAATTTGGAAGCTCCACATTTACAGGTTGCGGTTGTCTTTTCAAATTCTATGACCGGCACTATTCCAACCTCGATTTGTCAATGGCCACAACTGCGGATCTTAGATCTTTCAAACAATCAGCTTGTAGGGGAACTTCCTGATTGTGGCAGAAAGGAGCTAAAGCAATGTAAAGCATCTAGCAAGAACTCTTCAAATGTCAGTTCCACATGTTCATCTAGTTTGGGAATAACTATCCTCCTTGTAAGCAACAACAGTCTTTCAGGTGGATTTCCTTTATTCCTGAGGAAATGCCGAGGTTTGCGTTTCCTCGATCTAAGTCGAAACAAATTCAGTGGAAACTTACCTACACGGATTGGTGAAGACATGCCTTTGTTGGTAATGCTACGGTTAAGATCAAACAACTTTTCTGGTCACATTCCATATCAGATAACGGAACTTCCTGCTCTTCGTATTTTAGATCTATCTAACAACAACTTTTCTGGTGCAATACCACAATCTCTGGATGACCTCAAAGCTTTGAGTGGCACTGCTAAGGCCTTAGATCCAGATTGGGACAGTCCTTTCGATGAAATATCTGAAAACGAGGGTGTGTCCAAACTTGAGAGACAGTCCGATGATAGCTTATCAGTGGTAATAAAAGGGCAAGTCCTTGACTACAAGGAGAATACCGTATATCTGATGAGCATTGATTTATCATGCAACAGTTTAACTGGAGAGATTCCAGAGGAACTAAGCTCTCTTATTGGTCTCATAAATCTGAATTTATCATCAAACTTGTTGAGTGGAATTATCCCCGATAAGATTGGTGATCTTCAATCGCTTGAGTCTCTTGACCTTTCGAAGAATAAGCTTGCTGGTGAAATTCCTTGGGGCTTATCAGATTTGACATATTTGAGCTATCTAAATTTGTCATATAATAATCTCTCAGGAAGAGTGCCCACGGGGCATCAACTTGACATCCTCAATGCAGATGATCCAACTTCTATGTACATTGGCAATCCTGGTCTTTGTGGATATCCGACTCCAAGGCAATGTCCTGGCCCTCCTGAAGACGAACCAACCCACGGAGATTCAGTAAGATGGCACAAAGAGGGTCTATCTCCAACGGATTTACTTCTTGGGTTAATTGTGGGATTTGTGGCAGGAGTTTGGATGGTATTTTGTGGACTTCTGTTCATGAAGAGATGGAGGCATGCTTATTTCATGCTATTTGACGAGCTATATGACAAGGTGTATGTCAACTTTGTTGTTACTTGGGGAAAATGGTTCAGAAACACGGGTGAAGAATAAGCAAGAACCGGAAAGGATGTTGTGCCATACAAAGATACTGTTACCCGGATATGGGGGTGAAGGACTTGATGCTATATTTTTTTTATCCAGACTTGCACCTTATGTATGTACTATCTGCTATCACTTTGTCATTTAGAATAGTAAAGTGTAAAGTTAATGTATCTCGTTGTTCCATACCCCTAGTGGAATGCTGCTTTTCATATTATTAGTTACAGAATTATTTAAATTTCTTATGTGAAACAGTAAATGCATGAGGTTACGCCTAAGTACATGTTTGGATCATGAGATATATGAATCAATTTGTGAACATGTTTTTATTACTTTCACTAAAATAGATTTTGTTCGCACGCGAACCCGTCATGTGTACCCTCGACACCGGGGATGATGCACCTCAGCTCACGTCGAAAGAGATCTGACCGGCAGCATGATAGGCAGGACAGCCGGCGGATGCTTTTGCAGACATGAAAACCCGCACACCCGGGAAGGACCCCGTCAGGGAGTGCGACGGCTATGGGCTGCACTTGGTCGAGTCGCTCGCCCCTAGAGCCTCAGGATTCGCGGCTCTCTAACACAAGGAACAACGAAGATCGGGAGAGAAAAATGATGGAGAGATAAAACATAGACGAAAAGTAGTATATTGATGTTTCAATTGTGTGTTGTTCAGTCGAACATCACCTCCAACATATATAAAAGGCGGCTGAACTTCCCTTACAAGAAAAGGACTCCAAATCTCATCCAAAATCTTTCAAACTTAACCGAACTCGGATTCAGGTATGCCTGAGACAACAGTTCGGTTTTTGGTTTTTACAGGCCATACTACCTCGGAAGGGGACATGCCCAAAAGCAAATTTAACCGTTTCGACGAGACGAACAACTTCCATGTTGAACACTTTTTAATTCGGGGCTATCTGGATGACTTTACGGGTCCATCTTCAACTTCTGGTCAGATTCGCTCACAGTAGTAGGATTTAGAATCCCACACCTCGGATTTTGACACCTCAGATTTTAACACCTCGCATTTCGATACCTCGGATTTCAACACCTCGAAATTTTGTGACCTTGGATCTTATATGACCTCAGATTGCATCCTAGAATTGCATAGGACCTCGGATTGCAAGGGACCTCAGATTGCCCGATGGAAATTTTCAGCCTGATCTTCGCATACGACTTTGGATTGAGATGATTTACATATCAAAATCAATCAGCTCGACGAGACGAAGGCATTTCATGCATAAAACTCTTTCAGCCAAGGTCATCTTGAAGGGGTAATCGGCCAAACAGTACTCCAAAACCCTGAATCTCAATACTCTGAGCTCAGGTTCGGCCCCTAAGATATGGTCGGATAACCATGACCTAAACATAAAAGTTGTTCACTTCAACAACACGGAACTTTTTCATGTTGAAAAATCTTTCATTCGAGACCATGTTAATTACGTTTACTGTTGTGCCAAAAACTGGCGTCAACAGGTTCTAAAGTTTCCAATTTGGTTATATCATAAATTAGTGAATGTTTTTTGGATAAACAAGACTAGGTGTGTGTATGTGTTGTAGCCATTCTTGCCTTCTACAATCCATTTTGTTTCCTTCGTTACTCCCCGTATGTGTATGTGTTATAGACATCCCTGCCTTCTCCAATCCATTTGGTTTCCTTTGTTAGATCCCTGTCTAGTTCATAGCTAACGAACACATAGTAAAAGAAGTTCTTATGGCTGAAGGATTGTGCTTTTGTGTGCTGCATCACATTGTCAGAATAATGTTTGTTGTGTCAGGATTTTGTACCTCCCAATCTCATATTAGTCAAGTGGTTAGAGCTATATGAGTAATTACAAAGGTATGTGAGTTATGTCTTCAGTGAATTTCCTCAGAAGCATGTAAGGTGTTTGATGAACCGGCCCAAAATATCTTTACTTCAGAAAGTAAAGAACATGCTAGCACGGAGCTGTGTGTGCCGAAGTCATGGCACACAGTTCTATTGATACAATCCGTGTGTGTGCAATGGCTAACTCATCACGCACGAGTCAGAAAAGTAAAACCGATGTCTTGCACAGGTTCACCAGACCTACGTTGTGCGATGAAGGGAACCATCGCACACAATTTGATTTACTAAATCGTGCACGGTTTAACAAAACAATTAAGAGATACACCGAATAACCATGAAAACCATAATGCCTACCTAGAGGAGACCAAGGGAGAGGAGTAGTTATATTGTACCTATGGCTGTGGAGTTTGGACCGAATTGCTTAGGGGTTCACCCTATCAAATTAACACATGAACCACCACCCCAAGCAATTGAACCACCAATTCTATCATTTTTGCCTCAAAAAGATCATAAAAACCAATTATATCATTTGCTTGCCCCTTGCATAGCCAGGCTTCTCTCGGTGTCCACCTTCTTGGGCCTTAGCAATCAATTTGCTTAGATCCCCTACAAAGTGGGGAATCTTCACTGCCTAAAAAATACTAAAGCAATGAGATATGTTTTACGGACAGATAAGTAACAATTTGGACGAATGTACTTCTATATGTCATTTGACCAGTACGGGCAAGGGTACTGCAGTAATGTTACAACTGAGATTGCTAAACCAAAATCATTGTTGGCCAGCTGGAGACGCACCCGTGACAACGACCTCCGTATATGCACCCAAACCGAAATCCATAAAAAACTGCATACCAGTTCACATTGCCCATGCCCAAGAGAAATCGGGTGTGGACCAACAGCAACCTCGGTAAATATTGATTTTATGTAAGTTTTCTTTAGTGATGCAGAGGGACATTTGTTTCGTCAGGCAGTGGGTTGTCAGTGTCTCTGATTCGTTTCGTGTCACTGTTTGGTTATACACTTAGACATAACAATTCAGAAGAACTATAAGATCAAATGATTCAGAAAAGGAATTACCTCTGTCCAAGAATGCTGGGCCACATGTATTAGTTCCTTCGGATATGTTCTTGTTGAGCTTTCTGCATATCATCCCTCCTGTTCTAGGCAGTCAAAACTTCAAAATATAAAACTGTAAGAAAATTCCTAACTTGTCATTACCAGTTCACTGATCATCATCTAGTCAATACTCAGTAATAATTAGTTGCATTGGATATCACTAATCAAGGAGACCATCAAATAAAGGAAGATTTTCGATCAAGCAAGTTGCTCAACAATGATTTGTGATGGGAATGAAGTCATGAACAACTGTCAGACTAGATATCTCCATCTCAGGGGCCACTCTATATAGGACTTCTTTTAAGGGACCGCTAAATATTGTACTTCTTATCATTATGATATTACCAAGCACCCAAAAAAATTAGTTGGTATCTCATTGCACAATCACAAACAGAACTGGACACAATCTACACATGGTCCCCACATTCCATTATATGCTTCTTATGCTTGCCACTAAATCAGGTGAATATGGCAGCATACTGTATTGTCCAAGCATAGCCAAAAGCATCGTTCACAACAAGTGGCAAACAGATGGCCCCAGAGAAATCTAATCAAGATCACACTACTTGCCCTTGCACTTACAGCATTGCATTTTCTGAGCTCATGGCTCTGTACCTTCCCAACTTGTCATGGTAGCTGGACCTAAACTGCATTGTTCTCCCTCGCCTATAAATTCATCAGCTTAGCACCACGGCACCACCATCACTTCATCACTTCAGTTCATCCAGAAAGCACAAGCTAAAGCGGCACCACTACATCTAGCCAAGAAAGGAGGAGCAAAACAAAACATGGTTAGTGCCAAGAGACTTTCAAAGATGGCAAAGAAGTGGCAGAAAATAGCGGCCATCCAGAGGAAGAGGCTCACCCGGACCACGACAGTGGCGAAAGGAGCAGCCAATGACGAGTACTGCGCCACATCGCCATCAGTGGCAATGAAGGACCACTGTGTTGTGTACACCGCTGACAGGGTGTGGTTCGAGGTGCCGCTAGCATACCTTGGGACATTGATCTTCTGCGAGCTGCTGACGATGTCCGAGGAGGAGTTCGGCTTTGCAGGCGGCGATGACAGGAGGATCATGCTGCCCTGCAATGCCGCTGTCATGGAATACACCGTGTGCTTGCTCCAGAGAGATGCCTCCACGGAAGTCGTGAAGGCATTCATGAGCTCTGTCGCAAAGCCGTGCAGTTGGTGCTTTGGAATACAAAGCGGGGGGAAACCCTTTTTCGGTAAGGCAGTGTAGTGGGCGTAGGACTTAACCAGCAAGTAGCTGTTTGTTAGTTTCTGAAGAACAGACGCTATAATGCTAGCTTTTGCCCTGTTCTGTTTCTTGCAAGTTGTGGATATACAGTTGCAAGTGGTGGATCAGACATGGAAACAAAGATTATGTTACAATTTGCAGCATGGTGAACTTTGTAACAATAGAAAACCACACAATACACCGGCAGCTCATCATCTATTCTGTTTCTGATTTGTGTGTCCAGACTGAATCATCACTGTAGCAGTTTGCTTCACTGAAGTAGCACTGCCATCTGCCTCAGTGACCAGATGAGGAAGTGGACTGAACAATCACTTGAAGCCGCGAAGAAGAATCTGATGAAAGTCTCATCTTCTTGAGACTGGAATCCAGTCCCTCATCCGAACTTGGTTGGACTACACATATTTTCCGCTTCTCCCTCACAGCCGAAGCTTCTTCATTCCCCGGGCCTTCGGTTTCCACTCGAACACCACTTTTGTGCAACACGAGTCTCGGCCTATTTGGGTGGTTCTTTGTTGCTTGCTCCCAGTCTTGTCGTGTTTGATCAGGCACTCCAGAGTCAACCATGACCTCCTTGAGATGTCTGAGGTGTCTGATTTGGATGCCGGAAAGACCAACTAGACCTGGGCAGAGCAGATGGAGTGAGACAAGGTTCGGCAGAGCTCCTTGTTCGATTGCTGGCAGAGATGAAGCGAAACTTTGCACTGCAAAGCACAGACGCCGCAGGCTTGGGAATGCCCCTGATTTCATTTCAAATTTCTCAAGCTCACTTGCGATCAACTTGAGATAAAGCAAGTTTCTCAAATTGATCAGAGACGATAGAAGATTCCGTGTCAGAGTAGCTGATGAAATACACAGTTCAGTGAGACCTGACAGCAAGGTAACAAATGGGGGTAACTGGAGTAGCTTGCCACGTAGCTTCAGTGACCTTACATCATATTTGGAATCTTCAGGGCATGGCTCAAAAGCAAGCGAACTCAGCAAGTCTTGAGAACATTCTTCTGAATCAAGTGATAGAGAACGGGCACCCACATTGTCCATGGGGACCTTGGTGAATTCCTGAATGGCCTTGGAAAGATCACTGGCGTAGTTACTTCCATTTGCAACTGGCCCACACCATATCTTGACCTTCCTCAGATTTCTCATGTGAACCATCAGTTGAAGAAGCCCTCGCATCTCTTTTGCGACAAATCCAGCTAAAGTTTTCAGGTTGCTCTTGTTTCCGGACAAGAACTTCATTGCTTTGCTCATCTTGTTTGCATTGTTCAGATCATCTTTGTCAACTGTAAACTTTCCGAACAGATGAGCTAAGTGGTACAGAATAATGGCCTCTATGGGCAATGTCTTTATCTTGGTTCTCCTTAAATCCAGGGTCTCTAAGCAATGCAGTCCATCGATGCTGCTCGGAAGCTTCGCAATACTGCCCCCAACACTTAGATATTTTAGATGCCATAGCTTGCCTATGTGTTTGAGGTGACTATCTTCCAGATCATTGCATTCTTCCAGATCCAAGACTCGTAGCAGTTTGCACTTACGAACATAAGAAATAGCATCACCTGCTTTTCCAAAGACTGTCAGAGACCGAACACGAGATAAATCCTCGTCGGAGGCCTCACTATCTGTCACATTGCCACCATGGATAGAAAGGTGGCAGGCATTATTAACATAGGCATGGGGTCTTGGATGATCACGAGACGATGTCGCGATGAACCCCTGTGACACGGACTTGTGCAGCACGAACTCGTGCATGATGCCATGAGTCATGCACGTCTTCACTTGCGCATTATTCCTTGTATCAATGGACTGTATGATATTCCGGTCGACAAGTGCCTTGAAAGTCTCGTCCGCAATGTCGTCCTCGCTACGAAGAGAATCACTCCGTGCATATCCTTCGGCTAACCACCTCCTGATAACAACTTTCCTTTTGAGGGGACGGTTGTTTGGGAATACACCAAGATATAGCAAGCAGGTCATAGCATGCACAGACAAACTGTCATAGTTATGCATCAGCACCTTTCTTAGCTCCGCGAAATTGTCATGGCCATACTTCTCTCTCAGATGAGAACCCAGGTTACGGCATAGCTCTGCGCATCGCTCCCCCGTAGGCTCACCTGAGCATTTCAGGAAATCGGAGACACTGACGAGAGCAAGTGGAAGACCACCACATTTCTGCAGCAGCGTCATGGACCCCTGCTCCAGCTCAGGTGACCGTACCTCCTGAAGAGCAATTTTCTTGGAGTCCTCTTCACCAAGTGTGTTCATTTGGTACACATAACCGTTGCCATGGCTGCAGATATTAGCTGTTGACTGAATAGTTGTGGTCAGTAGGATTCTGCTGCTTTTGCTATTGTTTTCAAAGATGGAATTTATAGTGCTCCATTGCTCCCTCCCAATGTCATCTATGACAATTAAATACCTAGAAATAAAATTGGGAGATGAAAAACAGAGGTTAGAAGATGAGTAGTGCATATGCAATTCAGAAGAAATTTCAAAGAAATTAGATCCCCAAATTATGATATTACTAAGAACAATCTAAAATTATTTGGGAGTAGCATATGAAATTCAATAGTGAAGATCCCCAAAATTCACTAGATCCCCAAATTCAGATTTCACTAAGAACAATCTAAATTATTTGGGAGTCGAAGTAAAGAGTAGGAAAGATGCACACCTCTTATCCGTGAGGTATTCCTTGAGCAAGGCTTCAATACGTTGGCCATCATCAGCAACAACAACATCCATGGCGTCTTTGGGGCGAACTTGCTGGAGTACATCGCGCAGGATCTCAGTGACCCCGTCGCCGGTGACCTCCGGCGACCACCGACCGGCGGCAACCCAAGCACGGCAATGGAATTTCTCCACGGCGTGAGGGTCCTCGTACACCGCCCTCGCGAGGGTGGTCTTCCCCAGGCCGCCGAACCCCACCACGGAAATCACCCTCAGCTGCTCCGGCTCGCCCTCCACCTCGTCCAGCATCGACAGGAGCTCCTCCACGGGCCTCTCGATGCCCACCGGATTGCGCGCGAAGCGACACGAGGGCGCCGCCGCGGCAATTTCGTGGCAGCAGCTGGCGGCGGTGATGGGGATGCCGACGACGCGCTCGTGCGCCAGCTTGAGGCGGGCCTTGAGCTTGCGGATCTCGTCGGCGAAGCCCGAGCGGCTCTGGACCTTCCTCAGCTCGTGGGCGACGGCGGCGACCCGGCGGATCAGCGCCGCTCCTCCTCCGCCTCCGCCGCCGCCAACGCGGGGCCTGCAGGTGAGGCGGTGGACGATGCGGTCGATGCAGTCCTGGGCGTCGTGCGCCAGGCCGAGCATCTCCTCGCTGTAGAGCCTGGCGACGGCGGTGCGGCGCTCGCCACGACCCAGGGCGTGGAGGCGGTCGTCCATGGCGGCGGCGATCATGCGGACGTCCTGCTGGATGGAGAGAGTGTCCTGCCTGAGGCCCTTCTGCTTGTTGTACTCCTTCTCCAGCACCTGGAACAGCCGCCCCATCACGCTCTTCAGGAAGGCGCTCGCCACCGCAGACTCCATGGTTCTGGTTCCAAAGCTGGATCCGCTCTGCTCCACCACCGTTGACTCAGTGACTGACGGCTTTGTGGAGGGGAGAGAGTGATGGTACGGACAGATTAGAGCATCTCCAGCCGATCTTTCTTTTAGTATTATAGTGGAGTAAAATTTTCAAGCTTACTTCAGTGAACCGCATCTAATCGATCCCCTAAATTCTACACTACACTAATGTAAAAAACGTTCTTATATTATGGGACGGAGGGAGTAGATAAGTGAGCAAAATTTTACTCCTCTACCGCAATCCCCCATCACATCACCTCCACGCACGGCCGAAAACTCGTCCGGACTCTTTTTGCCGCACGCGCGGCTACTTCCTTCCCGCTGATGTCACCCCATGTGTCGCCGTCGCCACCGATGACATTCCCGGTCACCGCAATGTGTAGACAAGACCCTTCCGACACCCCGCCAACAACTCTGTCATCTTCATCAACACCTGCAGGCAATGTCCTATGGTAATTGGTGAATTACTACGATTGGTTTAAATTGCATGTGGTTATGTTGTTATTCTTTGGTGTACATCTATGAGCGCGCGTGTGGATCACACCTAGGGTTAGTTGTATGTTGACTATGCATTAGAGGACAAGAGTGATAGAAGTTTCTTCCTAACATAGAAATTGATTCATACGGGATTGAAGGGGGGCCAATATATCTTAATGCTATGGTTTGTTTTACCTTAATGAATGTTAGTAGTTGCAGATGCTTGCTAATATTTCCAATCATAAGTGAATAGAATTTCAAGTAAGGGATGGCATGCTAGCAGTGGCCTCTCCCATATAAAATCTTGCTACCGGTCTAGTAAACTTAGCCAATTTCTTAGGGACAATTCCACAAATCATACCACCACTTTTCCACACTTGCTATACTAACCTAGTTGTACTTTTATTAGAACAACACCTAATTTTTATTTTCATGTTCTTTATTATCTTGCAAACTTATCCCTTTACACCTATAAAGTACTTTTAGTTTTATTCTTGTTCTAGGTAAAGCAAATGTTACGTGTGCGCAGAGTTGTATCGGTGGTCGATAGAACTTGAAGGAAATATAAATTCTACCTTTAGCTCCTCGTTGGGTTCGACACTCTTACTTATCAAAAAAGGCTACAAACGATCCCCTATACTTCTGGGTTATCAGCCACTTACTCACAAACGGCTCGTTTTCTAGGCTTGCTATATATATACCCCTCTACCAATCCGGTAGAGGGTTGACCACTCAATCCAAAAAACCCTAGAACACCCAAGTGGCTCCCTCTCACTTCTCCTACACCAAACTTTAGATCCCGGAGAGATTCGTGAGAGTTCTTGAGATACTTTCCAATCAAGTGATAGATCCACTCCCTCTCCCTCTTGTGACTAAAGGAATTCGTGATTTGAGCAAGTCTTGAACATTTCCCCCTCGATCGTATTACTCTTGAAGGTTGGAGACTCCTAGGCAGTAGGAGTACTCCGGTGAGGAATCAACTTGTGATTTATCCCTCGGAAAGTTTGTGAAGGTTTGGAGGCCGCCTCAAGGTCTACCACTAGTGGTTGGGAATCGCCTTTGTGGTGTTACCTCAAGGAGAATATGATGAGCCTTCATAGCGTTGGTGTGCCTTCATGGTAACATCCACCTCTCCAAACGGTGACTAGATTCCCTTCAAGGAAGTGAACCTCGGGATACATCCTCGTCTCCGTGACTTCGGTTATCCCTAACCCTATCTCCTTACTTGTGGTTTACTTTGGTCACTTGACCTTGCATTCACTATACCTTGATGTCCTCATTATATTGTGTTGGCTATTTCTTTGTAGAGATTACTTAGGCCTACACTTTATATTCCGCAATTCATACTTGGTACTATTGATACATCTTATGATTGGTGTGAATCGCTAACTTGTATCATACGCTTTCATATCTTGTGATATTGCTCAAATAAGATTGTGTGACTTACTTGTGCTAGTTAGTATCCTTGTTGTGCTCATCTTGTTTAGATTAGGTTGTTGGTGCACTTAGTCGAGCCTAATATATTTAGGATCTGTGCTTGAAAAGTATCCTCTTAGTTTATTTCCGTATTAGGATTAATCCAATTTCGTAGAAGTTTTTAAAACGCCTATTCACCCCTGCTCTAGGCGGTATCTGTTGGAAATATGCCCTAGAAGCAATAATAAATCGGTTATTATTATATTTCCTTGTTCATGATAATCGTTTATTATCCATGCTAGAATTGTATTGATAGGAAACTCAGATACATGTGTGGATACATAGACAACAACATGTCCCTAGTAAGCCTCTAGTTGACTAGCTCGTTGATCAATAGATGATTACGGTTTCCTGACCATGGACATTGGATGTCGTTGATAACGGGATCACATCATTAGGAGAATGATGTGATGGACAAGACCCAATCCTAAGCCTAGCACAAGATCGTGTAGTTCGTTTGCTAAGAGCTTTTCTAATGTCAAATATCATTTCCTTAGACCATGAGATTGTGCAACTCCCGGATACCGTAGGAATGCTTTGGGTGTACCAAACGTCACAACGTAACTGGGTGGCTATAAAGGTGCACTACAGGTATCTCCGAAAGTGTCTGTTGGGTTGGCACGAATCGAGACTGGGATTTGTCACTCCGTGTAAACGGAGAGGTATCTCTGGGCCCACTCGGTAGGACATCATCATAATGTGCACAATGTGACCAAGGAGTTGATCACGGGATGATGTGTTGCGGAACGAGTAAAGAGACTTGCCGGTAACGAGATTGAACAAGGTATCGGGATACCGACGATCGAATCTCGGGCAAGTAACATACCGATAGACAAAGGGAATTGAATACGGGATTGATTGAATCCCCGACATCGTGGTTCATCCGATGAGATCATCGTGGAACATGTGGGAGCCAACATGGGTATCCAGATCCCGCTGTTGGTTATTGACCGGAGAACGTCTCGGTCATGTCTGCATGGTTCCCGAACCCGTAGGGTCTACACACTTAAGGTTCGATGACGCTAGGGTTATAGGGAATAGATATACGTGGTTACCAAATGTTGTTCGGAGTCCCGGATGAGATCCCGGACGTCACGAGGAGTTCCGGAATGGTCCGGAGGTAAAGATTTATATATGGGAAGTCCTGTTCTGGTCACCGAAAAAGTTTCGGGTGCTATCGGTAACGTACCGGGACCACCGGGAGGGTCCCGGGGGACCACCAGGTGGGGCCACCGGCCCCAGAGGGCTGCGTGGGCCAAGTGTGGGAAGGGACCACCCCCTAGGTGGGCTGGTGCGCCTCCCACAAGGGGCCCAGGGCGCAGGAAGGGGGGAAGGGGGAAACCCTAGGCTAAGATGGGCCTAAGGCCCACCTAGTGGTGCGCCCCCCTCTCTCCCCCCCTTGGCCGCCCCCCAAGTCCCATCTAGGGCTGGCCGCACCCCTTGGGGGGGGAACCCTAGATGGGGGCGCAGCCCCTCCCCCTCCCCTATAAATAGTGGGGGTTTTGGGGCTGCCATACACATGAGACTTCCTCTCTCTTGGCACAGCCCTACCCCTCTCCCTCCTCCTCCTCTCCCGCGGTGCTTGGTGAAGCCCTGTAGGATTGCCATGCTCCTCCATCACCACCACGCCGTCGTGCTGCTGCTGGACGGAGTCTTCCCCAACCTCTCCCTCTCTCCTTGCTGGATCAAGGCGTGGGAGACGTCACCGGGCTGCACGTGTGTTGAACGCGGAGGCGCCGTGGTTCGGCGCTTAGATCGGAATCAACCGCGATCTGAATCGCTACGAGTACGACTCCTTCATCCGCGTTCTTGCAACGCTTCCGCATCGCGATCTACAAGGGTATGTAGATGCACTCCCCTTCCCTTCGTTGCTATATTACTCCATAGATTGATCTTGGTGATGCGTAGAAAATTTTGAATTTCTGCTACGTTCCCCAACAGTATCATGGTCATTTCAGCGATGTTGCCTGAACTGCAGGCACCCCAATAGTAATAGTTAGTAGCTAGTAGCTAGATGGCTTCTTCTTTCTCTTCGATCTTCAATACAAAGTTCTGCATGATCTCCATCGAGTTTTATCCGATGTAATTTTTTTGCCATGTGTTTGTTTGGATCTGATGAAATGTGAGTTTATGATTAGGTTATTCATTGAAAGCAATTAAGTCTTTTTTGAACTTTATTATGCATGATTGTTATAGCTTTGTATTTCTCTTTGGTCTATCCGTTTAGTTTTGCCAACTAGATTAACTTATCTTCAGTGGGAGGGATACTTTGTAATGGGTTCAATCTTGTGGTGTCCTCAACCAGTGATAGAAATGATAGTGAGGCACGTATTTTTATTATTGCCATTAAGGGTAAAATGTTGGGGTTTAATCACATTGCTTTGTTTTATTCTGTCTACATCATGTCATCATACTTCATGCATTACTCTGTTTGTTATGAACTGAAGGAAATATGCCCTAGAGGCAATAATAAAGTTATTATTTATTTCCTTATATCATGATAAATGTTTATTATTCATGCTAGAATTGTATTAACCGGAAACATGATACATGTGTGAATACATAGACAAACAGAGTGTCAGTAGTATGCCTCTACTTGACTAGCTCGTTGATCAAAGATGGTTATGTTTCCTAGCCATAGACATGAGTTGTCATTTGATTAACGGGATCATATCATTAGGAGAATGATGTGATTGACTTGACCCATTCCGTTAGCTTAGCACACGATCATTTAGTATTCTGCTATTGCTTTCTTCATGACTTATACATGTTCCTATGACTATGAGATTATGCAACTCCCGTTTACCGGAGGAACACTTTGTGTGCTACCAAACGTCACAACGTAACTGGGTGATTATAAAGGTGCTCTACAGGTGTCTCCGAAGGTACTTGTTGGGTTGGCGTATTTCAAGATTAGGATTTGTCACTCCGATTGTCGGAGAGGTATCTCTGGGCCCACTCGGTAATGAACATCACTTAAGCCTTGCAAGCATTGCAACTAATGAGTTAGTTGCGGGATGATGTATTACGGAACGAGTAAAGAGACTTGCCGGTAACGAGATTGAACTAGGTATTGAGATACCGACGATCGAATCTCAAGCAAGTAACATACCGATGACAAAGGGAACAACGTATGTTGTTATGCGGTCTGACCGAAAAAGATCTTCGTAGAATATGTGGGAGCCAATATGAGCATCCAGGTTCCGCTATTGGTTATTGACCGGAGACGTGTCTCGGTCATGTCTACATAGTTCTCGAACCCGTAGGGTCCGCACGCTTAAAGTTCGATGACGGTTATATTATGAGTTTATGTGTTTTTATGTACCGAAGGTAGTTCGGAGTCCCGGATGAGATCGGGGACATCACGAGGAGTCTCGAAATGGCCGAGACGTAAAGATCGATATATTGGACGACTATATTCCGACTTCGGAAAGGTTCCGAGTGATTCGGGTATTTATTGGAGTACCGGAGAGTTACGGGAATTCGTATTGGGCCTTAATGGGCCATACGGGAAAGGAGAAAAAGGCCCCAAAGGGTGGCCGCACCCCTCCCCATGGACTAGTCCGAATTGGACTAGGGAGGGGGGCGCCCCCTTCCTTCCTTCTCCTTCTCCCTTCCCTTCTCCTACTCCAACAAGGAAAGGAGGAGTCCTTCTCCTGGTGGGAGTAGGACTCCCCCCTTGGCGTGCCCTCCTCCTAGGCCGGCCGCCTCCCCCCTTGCTCCTTTATATACGGGGGCAGGGGGCACCCCAAAGTGACAACAATTGATCGTTTGATCTTTTAGCCGTGTGCGGTGCCCCCCTCCACCATAGTCCACCTCGATAATACTGTAGCGGTGCTTAGGCGAGGCCCTGCGTCGGTAGAACATCGTCGTCGTCACCACGCCATCGTGCTGACGAAACTCTCCCTCAACACTCGGCTGGATCGGAGTTCGAGGGACGTCATCGAGTTGAACGTGTGCAGAACTCGGAGGTGCCGTGCGTTCGGTACTTGATCGGTCGGATCGTGAAGACGTACGACTACATCAACCGTGTTGTGCTAACGCTTCCGTTTTGGTCTACGAGGGTACGTGGACACACTCTCCCCTCTCGTTGCTATGCATCACCATGATCTTGCGTGTGCGTAGGAAATTTTGAAATTACTACGTTCCCCAACAGTGGCATCCGAGCCTGGTTTTATGCGTTGATGTTATATGCACGAGTAGAACACAAGTGAGTTGTGGGCGATACAAGTCATACTGCTTACCAGCATGTCATACTTTGGTTCGGCGGTATTGTTGGATGAAGCGGCCCGGACCGACATTACACGTACGCTTACGCGAGACTGGTTCTTCCGACGTGCTTTGCACAGAGGTGGCTGGCGGGTGTCAGTTTCTCCAGCTTTAGTTGAACCGAGTGTGGCTACGCCCGGTCCTTGCGAAGGTTAAAACAGCACCAACTTGACAAACTATCGTTGTGGTTTTGATGCGTAGGTGAGAACGGTTCTTGCTAAGCCCGTAGCAGCCACGTAAAACTTGCAACAACAAAGTAGAGGACGTCTAACTTGTTTTTGCAGGGCATGTTGTGATGTTATATGGTCAAGACATGACTAAATTTTATTGTATGAGATGATCATGTTTTGTAACCGAGTTATCGGCAACTGGCAGGAGCCAT
Organism: Triticum aestivum; assembly: GCF_018294505.1. Lineage (NCBI taxonomy): Eukaryota > Viridiplantae > Streptophyta > Magnoliopsida > Poales > Poaceae > Triticum > Triticum aestivum. The sequence continues at coordinate 437,296,818 of NC_057808.1, forward strand.
ATGGTTGTCGCTTTATTGTATGCAATGCAATCGCCCTGTAATGCTTTACTTTATCACTAAGCGGTAGCGATAGTCGTAGAAGCATAGATTGGCGAGACGACAATGATGCTACGATGGAGATCAAGGTGTCGCGCCGGTGACGATGGTGATCATGACGGTGCTTCGGAGATGGAGATCACAAGCACAAGATGATGATGGCCATATCATATCACTTATATTGATTGCATGTGATGTTTATCTTTTATGCATCTTATCTTGCTTTGATTGACGGTAGCATTATAAGATGATCCCTCACTAAATTATCAAAGTATAAGTGTTCTTCCTGAGTATGCACCGTTGCGAAAGTTCTTCGTGCTGAGACACCACGTGATGATCGGGTGTGATAGGCTCTACGTTCAAATACAACGGGTGCAAAACAGTTGCACACGTGGAATACTCAGGTTAAGCTTGACGAGCCTAGCATATAACAGATATGGCCTCGGAACACGGAGACCGAAAGGTCGAGCGTGAATCATATAGTAGATATGATCAACATAGTGACGTTCACCGTTGAAACTACTCCATCTCACGTGATGATCGGACATGGTTTAGTTGATATGGATCACGTGATCACTTAGAGGATTAGAGGGATGTCTATCTAAGTGGGAGTTCTTAAGTAATATGATTAATTGAACTTTAATTTATCATGAACTTAGTCCTGGTAGTATTAGCATATCTATGTTGTAGATCAATAGCTCGCGATGTTGCTCCCCGTTTAATTTTTATATGTTCCTAGAGAAAACTAAGTTGAAAGATGTTAGTAGCAATGATGCGGATTGGATCCGTGATCTGAGGTTTATCCTCATTGCTGCACAGAAGAATTATGTCCTTGATGCACCACTAGGTGACAGACCTATTGCAGGAGCAGATACAGACGTTATGAACATTTTGACAAAAGCTCGGTATGATGACTACTTGATAGTTAAGTGCACCATGCTTTACGGCTTAGAACCGGGACTTCAAAAATGTTTTAAACGCCACGGAGCATATAAGATGTTCCAAGAGTTGAAATTGGTATTTCATACTCATGCCCGTGTCGAGAGGTATGAGGCCTCTACTTTGCCTACAAGATGGAGGAGAATAGCTCAACCAATGAGCATGTGCTCAGATTGTCTGAGTACTACAATTGCTTGAATCAAGTGGGAGTTAATCTTCCAGATAAGATAGTGATTGACAAAGTTCTCTAGTCACTATCACCAAGTTACTAGAACTTCGTGATGAACTATAATATGCAAGGGATGATGAAAACAATTCCCAAGCTCTTAGCGATGCTAAAATCGGCGAAGGTGGAAATCAAAGAAAAACATCAAAGTGTTGATGGTTGACAATATCACTAGTTTCAAGAAAAAGGGCAAAGGGAAGATGGGGAACTTCAAGAAGAACGGCAGGCAAGTTGCTGCTCAAGTGAAAAAACCCAAGTCTGGACCTAAGCCTGAGACTAAGTGCTTCTACTACAAAGGGACTGGTCACTGGAAGCGGGACTGCCCCAAGTATTTGGCGGATAAGAAGGATGGCAATGTGAACAAAAGTATATTTGATATACATGTTATTGATGTGTACTTTACTAGTGTTTATAGCAACCCCTCGGTATTTGATACTGGTTCAGTTCCTAAGAGTAGTAACTCGAAACGGGAGTTGCAGAATGAACAGAAACTAGTTAAGGGTGAAGTGACGATGTGTGTTGAAAGCAGTTCCAAGATTGATATGATCATCATCGCACACTCCCTATACTTTCGGGATTAGTGTTGAACCTAAATAAATGTTATTTGGTGTTTGCGTTGAGCATGAATATGATTTGATCATGTTTATTGCAATACGGTTATTCATGTAAGTTAGAGAATAATTGTTGTTCTGTTTACATGAATAAAACCTTCTATGGTTACACACCCAATGAAAATGGTTCGTTGGATCTCGATCGTAGTGATACACATATTCATACACTAGTAGGAAATGGGGCTTTTACCCCGGTTTGTAAGGGCCTTTTGTCCCGGTTTTCAAACCGGGACTAAAGGGTCGTTACTAAAGCCCTAACCCTTTAGTCCCGGTTCTTACACGAACCGGGACAGAAGGTCCTCCACGTGGCCGCTGCTGCCAGCCCAGGCAGGGGGGCCTTTGGTCCCGGTTGGTGCCACCAACCGGGACCAATAGGCAGGGCCTTTTGTCCCGGTTGGTGTCACCAACCGGGACCAATAGGCATCCACGCGTCAGCATTTCAAGGGCTGGGGTTTTTGTTTTTTTAAAGGGGGGGGGGTTGGGGGGTTTTGGGGGGTTAATTTAGGTGTTTCATATATTGTGTTAGCTACCTAATTAATAGAGAGAAGTGTCCTCTCTTATCTCCGTGCTTGGTCGACGCTACATACTATATACGTATGGAGAGGACTAGACACGCTAGCTAGTAATCAAATGAAGGAAACGGAAGATCGTCATGAACATATGCATACAGAGAGAAGTGATATCGACCACCTCTCCTTCTCCGAGAGATTGGTCGAACAACAAGTTCTCGTTTATCTATCCGACACTACCGGCTACATATATATAATAATTATCTCTTACAATACAATCTCCTAATTAAATTGTAAGAACACAGGGTCCACATAGTATTCTCCGTTTTCATCGATCACGTGGTCAAGGAAGAATGCCGCCAATTCCTCTTGAATTGCTCGCATACGATCTGGTTCTAGGAGTTCATCCCGCTTCCGAAACATGTAATTTGAAGAAGGGGGTCAATACATATATATATGAATAAACGAAACTCAACAGAAATGACGGTAATAAAATAAAATTGTGAATATTATTGCTTACGCACTTCATATTGTTCGTCAGAGTAGCCTCGCTCACAGGTCGTGTAGCGGATGGACTCGCAAACGTAGTATCCACAGTAATTATTCCCGGCTTCCTGCCACAACCACTTTACAAGAAATAGAGGTCAATCAAACTAATAAGCAAGCATGCTAAATGGTATTGATGAAACTAGCGCTTGAATCACTAGGAGATGCGCGGAACATGCTACTATAGTACTTACTTTCGGGTGTTTAAATTGCAGCTTCTTCGGCAGTCCGGGAGCTTTTGTGGTGAATTTTCTCCAAACCCTGCCAGACAAAGAAAACAATTACTTGATATCAGGAAATGAACAAAGTTGCTGATATGGTGGATAATGATCGATTTAACTTACTTCTCGAGCATTTGAGTCATGTTCGCATAGTCTTGGGGATCTTTTTGTCTCGAGTCTAAGACGGTTACTACTCCCTGCTCAAGCTTAATCTCTAGGAGAATATAGTGGAAGCTGTGCATGCATGCATAAGTCATCAATTACATTACCATAACCTGGACTAATAAGGGAAACCGAATATGCACAAGACAGTAACACTCACTTGAAGTTGTAAGGAAAGAGTATTATATCTTTGTTTTGATTTAATACCAAGGATCGTAGCAAGTTGGCCTCGGCTTCTTTGGGATGTTTTTCAACCGTATATGCATCTATGAGATTTGTGTTAATGAACCCAATATCACCGATTTGTCTTTTCTTCAATTCGGCGATCTTCAATCTGCATAATATAGTGAGGATAATTATAAATACATGCAATGAAAGAGCTGACCTATATAGAGAGACTTAATGACAGAAGTAGTACTACTTACAGACAATAGCAAGTGATCGTTGTTTTATCGAGGGCCTTTTGATTGTAAAACTGGAAGAAATCCTCAAATAGAACATTCAACAGATCAATTCCAACGAGGTCATGCTCCGGTTTAACTCTCAGCGTCAAAGTACTCATCCCATCAGACTCTCTGCAGGTTTTCATGTACCAATCATGTAGTCTTCGCATCATCGTTGTTAGAGATGTTTCATCTTTGACGAGAGGCTTCCCGTAATGGTATTTGTGTTCATCGACCTCCATGATTTCATAATGTACATCGTCGGGCAGGTAATCTCCAAGATTGCTATAACCGGGCACCATCCTCGGATCATTAGCGACGATGTCTTTTGGCACCTTGAGCGGGGGGCACGATTGGTTCGCTTGTTCGCCGAGCTGGGCAATTTTTTCCCAGCTCGTCGTTCTTTTAACCTTTGATCACCAACAGTACTTCCCGACCGCTCCGCTTCGGCATATGTCTTTGCAAGAATGCGCTCATAGTTGCCTCTCGGCGGAGACTTTGGTGGTTTTGTCAGGGCAGCCAGAGTGCGCTTTGCTTTCACCGGATCTACCTTCTCCTCCGGAGGTGGATGTTTCTTTGCTTTCACCCCTTCAAAGAAGTTTGTCACTTCGGCTCGCACGATCTTCCTGGTTTCCTCCTCGGTCCTCTCGTATGGTAACTTCTCTGGAGTCTTCAGAGAAGGACCGAATCTGTATTGCCTCCCGCCTCTGGCAGCTGTACTGCTAGACGCCGGCAGAGCAGACGGAGCGGCTGCGGTTGTCTTCTTTCCTTGCTTACGAGGTGGAGGAGAAGGACTACGACGCGCCGGAGCAGCCGCAGCGGCGGCGGGTCTCTTCCGCCCTTGCTGACGAGGCGGAGAAGGAGGAGGCTGGTTGCTCTGGCGCGCCGGTGCAGGCGGAGAAGGAGGCGGAGTGCTGCCATGCGCCGGAGAAGGAGGCTGAGTGCCCTGATCACTCGCCGGAGGAGGAGGCGGAGTGCCCTTACTCGCCGGAGCCGTCCAGTTCGGAAGCTTGATGAGCTCCTTCCGCCATAGGCATGGAGTCTTCAGAGCTAAACCCAGCCGAGTCTCCCCTTCACCGGTAGGGTGGTCAAGCTGGAGGTCCTCAAATCCCTCCGTTATTTCATCCACCATCACCCTAGCATATCCTTCTGGAATCGGCCGACAGTGGTAGGTTGCGCCGGGTTCAGGAGGTAAAACAGAGCCAACAACCGCCTTGACTTTGAAGTTCTGCCATTCCGCCATAAGGTGGCAATGTTGAGACTCCGTGATAGCATCCACGGGGTAGCTAGAAGGAGCCGTCAAGACATGCTCCAGCTGAAGCAGCTCGGTGGAAGCCACGCTGCTTCTCCGCTGAGATGGTGTGGTAGCTTCGGGGGTAGTTTCGGCATGTCGATTGCCGTCTCGTTCCTCTAGCGCTTGAACCCTTTCGTGCAGCTTCTGAATTTGGATCTGCTCCACTTTTTTCCTCCTCTCCTGGCTTTTGTAACCGCCCGCGTCCGGAAAACCAGCCTTCCACGGAATGGAGCCTGGCGTGCCTCGTGTCCGTCCAGGGTGCTCAGGATTCCCGAGGGCCATTGTGAGCTCGTCGTTCTCTCTGCCTGGAACAAACGTCCCTTCCTGCGCTGCATCGATATATTGCTGAATCTTCTTGACTGGTATTCTCAAAAGCTTGTTCGTCCAAACGCACCTCCCTGATACAGGGTCCAAGGTTCCGCCAGCCCCGAAGAACCAAGTCCGGCAACGGTCTGTCCAGTTCATTGTCTGTGGTTCGATCCCTTTTTCAAGCTGATCATTCTCAGCCTTGGCCCACTTAGGCCGGGCTTTGAGGTAGCCACCTGACCCCGTGCGATGGTGAAGCTTCTTCTTCGCAGCATTCTTCTTGTTTGTCGCTGACATCTTCTTACTCTTTTCCGATGTCTTGTGGGCCACAAATGCGGGCCAGTGATCTCTGATCTTCTCATACCGGCCGATGAATTATGGTGTCTCTTCTTTGTCGACAAACGTTTTCAGCTCATTCTTCCACCTCCTGAATAGGTCTGCCATCTTCTTAAGAGCATGAGACTTGATTAATTGCTCTTTAACTGGCTTCTCCGGATCCTCCTCTGGCGGTAGGGTGAAATTTGCCTTCAGCTCAGTCCAAAGATCATCTTTCTGCATATCATTGACATAAGACACCTCAGGGTCTTCCTTCTTAGGCTTATACCATTGGTGGATGCTGATCGGGATCTTGTCCCTAACTAGAACCCCGCACTGAGCAGCAAATGCATCCTTTGTCCGGATGGGTTCAATCGGTTGGCGTCGCGCGCGATTGCTGTGATCTCAAACCTTTCATCCGAGCGCAACTTTCTCTTCGGGCCTCGTCTCTTTACCGCAGTTGTGCTCGATCCGGAGGGCTAGAAAAAAGAAGAAAGACGAGTGTTAATTAATATGTGTACATACCAAAACAATGAATGCATCAATTAGCTAGTCAGCACAGGCTTAACTAATATATTTACATGGCCGGACTCTGTTCGGTCACCGGAGCCGTCACCACGGGCTCCTTCTTGCACCAGCATTGGGTCACCGGAGCCATCATAATCATGTCTTTCCTCCTCCACTCTTCGATCACCGTAGCCTGCTTCTTCACCCTGTTCTTCCAGACCATCATTGTCGTTAAGATACGACAAGATATCACCTCCGGCTAAGATTATGTCCCCCAACACCTCTTCTGCTTGCTCGTCTCGTCCGTGCTCCATTGTTTCTGCAAATATTACAACATGGCAATTATTACACAAACATGACAGCAGGTGGTTAGTGCAAACGTAGACCTAGCTTATTCCGGGTTTGGGGTGGCCTCAGCAACGCTTCAAGGGTAGGGGCGCGGCGGGAGGGGGTAGGAGACCGACATCGTTTTTTTCTACGGTTTGGGTGTCCTCGAGAGTTTTGGTCGAGCGAGAGGGCCGGGGGGTGCTCCCGTGGTATAAGTTATCACAGTCGAGAGGGGGTATAAATATCGACCGTCCATCATGTCGAAGTTATCTGGGAGGGAGTTATATATATCAACAACGACGACATACATACATGGGAAAATAATGTTATCGGGGAGGGGGTATATCGACCCCCCCCCACGTGTTGAAGTTATCGGGAGGGGGTTATATCGACAACGACAATGAACGTACATGGGAAAATAATATTATCGGGGAGGGGGTATATCGACCCCCCCCTCGTGTTGAAGTTATCGGGAGAGGGGTATATCGACGACGACAGACCCGATAAAACATAAGAAAACGAAGAAGAAACAAAAAGAGAAGAAGAAGAAGAATAAGAAAGGAATAGAGGAGAAGATCGAAGAAAAAAAGAAGAAAAAAAGAGGAGAAGAAGAAAGGAATAGAGGAGAGAAGAAGAAAAAATAGAATTTTTTCTATTTTTTCTTCTTCTCTTCTATTCCTTTCTTCTTCTCCTCTTCTTTTTCTTCTTTTTTCCTCTTCTTATTTATTTCTCCTCTTCTTCTCCTTTCTTCCTCTTCTTATTTTCCTTTTTCCTCTCATTCATAAAAAAATGTTCAAATAGAAAATTTCGGAAAAAAGTAAAGGTTTTGCCTAATGCATTGTTCATATGAATATACAAACATTGCATATGCTACAATAATTAATATCACCAAAAAAATCTATGAACATAAAAAAATCCTAACTTTTCTAAAAATCTATCTTTTGCATATATACATGAACATATATATACACAGAGAACATATATACATACATATACACAGAGAAAATGCAAAAAAAGATCTAAAAAAAGGACATATAAACAGATATACACACATACATATACTCATACATATACATATAAGCATATAAATGTGCAGAAAAAACAGGGAGGAAGGGGGCAGTGCCGGCCCTGACCAAGGCGACGGCGGCGCGTCGGGGCAGAGGCGACGGCGGCGTGGTCGGGGCAGGGGCAGAGGCGTCGACGGCGAAGGGCGGGGCAGGGCGACAGCTACGACGGGGACGGGCCGGGGCGGCGCTCGTTGGGGCAGGGGCGCGGCTGACAGCTAGGGCGCGGGCAACAGCGACGGCGACGACGGGCACGGGCGACGGCGAAGGCGGGGGCGGCGGGCGGCGTCGGGGCAGCCTGGCGGCGTCGGGGCGGCAGGCGGCGTCGGGGCAGCCTAGCGGCGTCGGCGTCGTCGGGGCGGCAACTGCTAGGTAACTCTGAAAAATTCCTAAGTGTGAACTTATATAGCAAAGCCTTTAGTCCCGGTTCGTGGCACCAACCGGGACTAAAGGTAGGCATTAGTCCCGGTTGGTGCCACCAACCGGGACCAAAGCCCTCTTTTCAGCAGCGCAAAGGGCGGGAAGCGGCGGCCTTTGGTCCCGGTTGGTGGCACCAACCGGGACCAAAGGCCTCTTGCTGCCCGCGTCGCGGCCAAAAGTTTAGTCCCACCTCGCTAGTTGAGAGGGGCTCGGAGTGGTTTGTAAGCCCCGCTGCGGCTGCTGTCTCGAACTCCTCTCTATAGCAGGCTTCTGGGCCTAATTTTGGCGCGCTGCCCGTTGAGCCCTTTAGCCCTTCTGGGCCTATATTTGCAAACCCGAGGGTTGGAGGTCCCAGCGGGCAGTGCCCCAACAAATTTTTTGCTGTATTTAGTTTTTTTGTTTTCTTTTTTGATTTATTTATTTTGTTTTGTTTCTACTTACAACAAAAAACTTATTTTTTTTTTCTAATTACTTATTTATTTTACTTTATGATAATTCTTTTTGCTATTGAAGTTTCTATCAAAAAAAGTTCTTTATGAAAATTCTTTTTGCTGTATTTAGTTTTTTGTTTTCTTTTTTGCTTTATTTATTTTGTTTTGTTTCTACTTACAACAAAAAACTTATTTAGTTTATTTTATTTTGTTTCTAATTACTTATTTATTTTACTTTATGATAATCCTTTTTGCTATTAAAGTTTCTATCAAAAAAAGTTCTTTATGAAAATTCTTTTTGCTGTATTTAGTTTTTTTGTTTTCTTTTTTGCTTTATTTATTTTGTTTTGTTTCTACTTACAACAAAAAACTTATTTATTTTATTTTATTTTGTTTCTAATTACTTATTTATTTTACTTTATGATAATTCTTTTGCTATTAAAGTTTCTATCAAAAAAAGTTCTTTATGAAAATTCTTTTTGCTGTATTTAGTTTTTTTGTTTTATTTATTTTGTTTTGTTTCTACTTACAACAAAAAACTTATTTATTTTATTTTATTTTGTTTCTAATTACTTATTTATTTTACTTTATGATAATTCTTTTTGCTATTAAAGTTTCTATCAAAAAAAGTTCTTTATGAAAATTCTTTTTGCTTTTAATGATTTTGAACAGAAAATACTTCGATAATTTTAGTTGCATCAATTTTATATGATTTTAGTTTCAATAATAATAGAGGTTTCTTGTAATGTTTTGAACAGAAAATACTTTGTTAATTTTAGTTTCATAAATTTTAATAAAGTTTATTTTATTTTGTCGGAACACAAGAAGTCCGGAGTTGTAATAAGTTATTAAAAATAAAAAAGAGGCGCAATGCTCGTTGATTTGCTTCAAGCCTTTCGGAATAGTGTAGACTGCACTGCACATAGCTCCATGCAGTCTACCTTATTCCTCAAGGCTTGAAGCTAAGCAACGTGAGCATTGCGCCTCTTCTTCATCGTCTCTGCACTCAGGGCTTATAAACCGCTCCTAGTGCCTCTCAGCTAGCGAGGTGGGACTAAAAAACTGCTTAGTAAGAAACTCTAGTACCGGTTCGTGCCACGAACCGGTACTAAAGGTGCTCGTGGGGCCACAGCCTCATTAGTACCGGTTCGTGGCACCAACCGGGACCAAAGGACGGAATTGGTCCCGGTTCGTGCCACCAACCGGGACCAATGGCCTTGCACAGCGGCGTGGTGGTGAGTTTAGTCCCACCTCGCTAGCTGAGAGAGAGCCGCACCTGTTTATAAGGTGCGGTGCGCCTGAGCTGTCGAGCTCCTCTCTAAAGCAGGCTTACGGGCCTAACCTCTCTGTACATGCCTGTGGGCCTACTGGGCCTTCTGCGGTCCTGAATCCTGGCCCATGGATGGGTTTCTAATCGTATTCAGGCCGTGGTGGCCCAGTAGGTGGCATAATTTTTAATTTTTGGCTTGTTATTTTTCATGCATTTACTAATTATTTTGAGCTATAAGACCCTAAAATTGAAAAGCATTTCAAATGAACTCTGAAAAGGTTGAAAGTTGGCATGGTATCATCATTTCATCCACATAGCATGTGCAAGAAAGTTGAGAGGGTTACGGCAAAAACTAGATGCACTTCTTGTACAAAACGGACAATGGTATCATACTCGTCTGTTACAAAGTTGGCATGGTATCATCATAATAGTTGCGGGAGAAAGTCTTCACTTTTTCTTCGCTTGTGTCATTTGCTTATTGCGCCGTAACCATGGATAATCTTCATCGTTTATCAGGATGCTTGGGTCAGCCTTGACTTTGAAGGGAGGAATTTCATGAAACTTTTCATAATCTTCAGACATGTCTGTCTTGCCCTCCACTCCCACAATGTCCCTTTTTCCTGAAAGAACTATGTGGCGCTTTGGCTCATCGTATGATGTATTCGCTTCCTTATCTTTTCTTTTCCTTGGTCTGGTAGACATGTCCTTCACATAGATAACCTGTGCCACATCATTGGCTAGGACGAACGGTTCGTCAGTGTACCCAAGATTGTCCAGATCCACTGTTGTCATTCCGTACTGTGGGTCTACCTGTACCCCGCCTCCTGACAGATTGACCCATTTGCACTTAAACAAAGGGACCTTAAAATCATGTCCGTAGTCAAGTTCCCATATGTCCATTATGTAACCATAATATGTGTCCTTTTCCCTCTCGGTTGCTGTATCAAAGCGGACACCGCTGTTTTGGTTGGTGCTCTTTTAATCTTGGGTGATCGTGTAAAATGTATTCCCATTTATCTCGTATCCTTTGTAAGTCAATACAGTCGAAGATGGTCCCCTGGACAACGAGTACAACTCATCACAAACAGTGGTGTCACCTCTGAGACGTGTTTCCAACCAACTGCTGAAAGTCCTGATGTGTTCACATGTAATCCAGTCGTCACACTGCTCCGGGTGTTTGGAGCGCAGACTGTTCTTGTGTTCATCGACATACAAGGTCACCAAGGTAGAGTTCTGTAGAACTGTGTAGTGTGCTTGAGACCAAGAATATCCGTCCCTGCATATTATTGAGTCCCCTCCAAGCGTGCCTTTTCCAGTCAGTCTCCCCTCATACCGCGATTTAGGGAGACCTATCTTCTTAAGGCCAGGAATGAAGTCAACACAAAACCCAATGACATCCTCTGTTTGATGGCCCATGGAGATGCTTCCTTCTGGCCTAGCGCGGTTACGGACATATTTCTTTAGGACTCCCATGAACCTCTCAAAGGGGAACATATTGTGTAGAAATACGGGCCCCATAATGACAATCTCGTCGACTAGATGAACTAGGACGTGCGTCATGATATTGAAGAAGGATGGTGGGAACACCAGCTTGAAACTGACAAGACATTGCGCCACATCACTCCTTAGCCTTGTTATGATTTCTGGATCGATCACCTTCTGAGAGATTGCATTGAGGAATGCACATAGCTTCACAATGGCTAATCGAACGTTTTCCGGTAGAAGCCCCCTCAATGCAACCGAAAGCAGTTGCGTCATAATCACGTGGCAGTCATGAGACTTTAGGTTCTGGAACTTTTTCTCTGGCATATTTATTATTCCCTTTATATTCGACGAGAAGCCAGTCGGGACCTTCATACTGAGCAGGCATTCAAAGAAGATTTCTTTCTCTTCTTTCGTAAGAGCGTAGCTGGCAGGACCTTCATACTGCTTCGGAGGCATGCCGTCCTTTTCGTGCAAACGTTGCAGGTCCTCCCATGCCTCAGGTGTATCTTTTGTCTTCCCATACACGCCCAAGAAGCCTAGCAGGTTCATGCAAAGGTTCTTCGTCACGTGCATCACGTCGATTGAAGAGCGGACCTGTAGCTCTTTCAAGTAGGGTAGGTCCCAAAATATAGATTTCTTCTTCCACATGGGTGCGTGTCCCTCAGCGTCATTCGGAACAGCTAGTCCGCCGGGACCCTTTCCAAAGATTACGTGTAAATCATTGACCATAGCAAGTACGTGATCACCGGTACGCATGGCGGGCTTCTTCCGGTGATCTGCCTCGCCTTTGAAATGCTTGCCTTTCTTTCGACATTGATGGTTGGTCGGAAGAAATCGACGATGGCCCAGGTACACATTCTTCCTGCTTTTGTCCAGGTATATACTTTCAGTGTCATCTAAACAGTGCGTGCATGCGTGGTATCCCTTGTTTGTCTGTCCTGGAAGGTTACTGAGAGCGGGCCAATCGTTGATGGTTACAAACAGCAACGCGTGCAGGTTAAATTCCTCCTGTTTGTGCTCATCCCACGTACGTACACCGTTTCCATTCCACAGCTGTAAAATTTCTTCAACTAATGGCCTTAGGTACACATCAATGTCGTTGCCGGGTTGCTTAGGGCCTTGGATGAGAACTGGCATCATAATGAACTTCTGCTTCATGCACATCCTAGGAGGAAGGTTATACATACATAGAGTCACGGGCCAGGTGCTGTGATTGCTGCTTTGCTCCCCGAAAGGATTAATGCCATCCGCGCTTAAACCAAACCATACGTTCCTTGGGTCAGCTGCAAACTCAGCCCAGTACTTTCTCTCGATTTTTCTCCACTGCGACCCATCAGCGGGTGCTCTCAACTTCCCGTCTTTCTTACGGTCCTCACTGTGCCATCGCATCAACTTGGCATGCTCTTCGTTTCTGAACAGACGTTTCAACCGTGGTATTATAGGAGCATACCACATCACCTTCGCAGGAACCCTCTTCCTGGGGGGCTCGCCGTCAACATCACCAGGGTCATCTCGTCTAATCTTATACCGCAATGCACCGCATACCGGGCATGCGTTCAGATCCTTGTATGCACCGCGGTAGAGGATGCAGTCATTAGGGCATGCATGTATCTTCTGCACCTCCAATCCTAGAGGGCATACGACCTTCTTTGGTGCGTATGTACTGTCGGGCAATTCGTTATCCTTTGGAAGCTTCTTCTTCAATATTTTCAATAGCTTCTCAAATCCTTTGTCAGGCACAGCATTCTCTGCCTTCCACTGCAGCAATTCCAGTACGGTACTGAGCTTTGTGTTGCCATCTTCGCAATTGGGGTACAACCCTTTTTTGTGATCCTCTAACATGCGATCGAACTTCAGCTTCTCCTTTTGAATTTCGCATTGCGTCCTTGCATCGACAATGACCCGGCGGAGATCATCATCATCGGGCACTGGTTCCTCTTGATCTTCAGCAGCTTCCCCCTTTGCAGCATCATTGGGCACATCGTCTCGTTCCTCTTGATCTTCAGCAGCTTCCCCCGTTGCAGCATCACCGTATTCAGGGGGCACATAGTTGTCATCGTCCTCTTCTTCTTCGCCGTCTTCCATCATCACCCCTATTTCTCCGTGCCTCGTCCAAACATTATAGTGTGGCATGAAACCCTTGTAAAGCAGGTGGGTGTGAAGGATTTTCCGGTCAGAGTAAGACTTCGTATTCCCACATATAGGGCATGGACAACACATAAAACCATTCTGCTTGTTTGCCTCAGCCACTTCGAGAAAATCATGCACACCCTTAATGTACTCCGAGGTGTGTTTGTCACCGTACATCCATTGCCGGTTCATCTGCGTGCATTATATATAATTAAGTGTGTCAAAAACCATTACAGAACATCATGAATAGATAATTAAGTGACCAAATTAATAGAAGTTCATCATCACATTAAAACCAAAGTACATACATAGTTCTCATCTAACAACATATATGTAGCTCTCCAGAGCATCTAATTAATTAAACCATACATTGAAACTATGTAAAACATTTCAATGCAAAAACAAATGCGATCATAATCGCAACCAAGGTAACAATTGATCCAACGGCATAATGATAGCAAGCCTCGGTATGAATGGCATATTTTCTAATCTTTCTAATCTTCAAGCGCATTGCATCCATCTTGATCTTGTGATCATCAACGACATCCGCAACATGCAACTCCAATATCATCTTCTCCTCCTCAATTTGTTTATTTTTTCCTTCAAGTAATTGTTTTCTTCTTCAACTAAATTTAACCTCTCGACAATAGGGTCGGTTAGAATTTCCGGTTCAACCACCTCCTAGATAAATAAAATCTATGTCACGTTGGTCGGTATATTTATCATAAACAATAAATGAACCAAATAGTTATAAAAAGATAATGTATACCACATCCGAATCATAGACAGGACGAGGGCCGACGGGGGCGGATACCAAAACCATCACACTATGTAATAAGAAGGAATAATAAAAGTAACAAAATTAGACAAGTAACTATCTAAAGTAAGAATTTTTTCCTTTCAGAAAGAAGATAAGAACAAGAGGCTCACCACGGTGGTGCTGGCGACGAGATCGGCGCGGGCGATCGACGGCGGTGAAGACGGGGACGGGACGTGACGGACCGCTAAACCTAGACAAATCTCAGGGGAAATGGAGCTCGGAGGTCGAGTTTCGAGAGGAAAAAGATTAACTAGTGTGGCTCAGACATTTCATCGAACACCTCATGTGCATAGGAGGTGAGCTAGAGCACCCAAATGCCCTCCCCTCGCCGGCCAGAAAAAATAGAGCACTGTGGAGTGCTCTGCTGTGGCGATGGGGTATATATAGGGAACTCTTTGGTCCCGGTTCGTGGCACCAACCGGGACTAAAGGCCTTTGGCCCCGGTTTGTGGCACCAACCGGGACCAATGCCCCCTTTAGTCCCGGTTGGTGCCACGAACCGGGACCAAAGGCCTTGTGCTGCCCCGCGTCAAAAGTTTAGTCCCACCTCGCTAGTTGAGAGGGCTCGAGAGTGGTTTATAAGCGCTGCTGCGCCCACCCTCTCGACCTCCTCTCAACTGCAGGCTTTTGGGCCTAACCGTTCTCTTTGCCTGTGGGGCCTACTGGGCCTTCTGCGGGCCCGAATCCTGGCCCACAGACGGGTTTCAAGTCGTATTCACGCCGTGGTGGCCCAGTAGGTGGCATAATTTTTTTTCTCTGTTTTTTGTTTTCTCTTTTGCTTTATTTGTTTTGTTTTGTTTCTACTTACAACAAAAAACTTATTTATTTTATTTCTAATTACTTATGTATTTTACTTTAATTATTTTATTTTTATGAATTTTACTGCTGCTTTTTGTATTTAATTTATTAAGATTTATTTATTTTAGTTACTATAGTTTATTTTATTTTACTTTATTAAGGTTTATTTATTTTTATTTATTTTATTTACTATAAAAACCTATGGCCGAGGCATAGGGAATGACTTTCATTCTCTTTCTATCTTTTGCCGTGGTCGGGCTTTGAGTCTTACTTAATTTCACACCTTGTAACATAGCAAGAACTCTTTCTTTGACTGTTCCATTTTTAACTACTTCAAAATCTCGTTAAGGTATGTACTCATTGAAAAAACTTATAAAGCGTCTTGATCTATCTCTATAGATCTTGATGCTCAATATGTAAGCAGCTTCACCGAGGTCTTTCTTTGAAAAACTCCTTTCAAACACTCATTTATGCTTTGCAGAATAATTCTACATTATTTCCGATCAACAATATGTCATTCACATATACTTATCAGAAATGATGTAGTGCTCCCACTCACTTTCTTGTAAATACAGGCTTCACCGCAAGTCTGTATAAAACTATATCCTTTGATCAACTTATCAAAGCGTATATTCCAACTCCGAGATGCTTGCACCAGTCCATAGATGGATCGCTGGAGCTTGCATATTTTGTTAGCACCTTTAGGATTAGGAATGCAGTTTTGTTTATCCATTTGCCAGATTTCATAAAATGCGGCAATTGATAACATGATTCGGACAGACTTAAGCATAGATACGAGTGAGAAACTCTCATCGTAGTCAACACCTTGAACTTGTCGAAAACCTTTTTGCGACAATTCTAGCTTTGTAGATAGTAACACTACTATCAGCGTCCGTCTTCCTCTTGAAGATCCATTTATTTTCTGTGGCTTGCCGATCACCGGGCAAGTCAACCAAAGTCCACACTTTGTTCTCATACATGGATCCCATCTCAGATTTCATGGCCTCAAGCCATTTTGCGGAATCTAGGCTCATCATCGCTTCCTCATAGTTCATAGGTTCGTCATGGTCTAGTAACATGACCTACAGAACTGGATTACCGTACCACTCTGGTGCGAATTTCATTCTGGTTGACCTACGAGGTTCGGTAGTAACTTGATCTGAAGTTACATGATCATCATCATTAGCTTCCTCACTAATTGGTGTAGGAGTCACAGGAACAGATTTCTGTGATGAACTACTTTCCAATAAGAGAGCAGGTACAGTTACCTCATCAAGTTCTACTTTCCTCCCACTCACTTCTTTCAAGAGAAACTCCTTCTCTAGAAAGGATGCATTCTTAGCAACGAATATCTTGCCTTCGGATCTGTGATAGAAGGTGTACCCAACTGTCTCCTTTGGGTATCCTGTGAAGACACATTTCTCCGATTTGGGTTTGAGCTTATCAGGATGAAACTTTTTCACATAAGCATCGCAACCCCAAACTTTAAGAAACGACAGCGTAGGTTTCTCGCCAAACCACAGTTCATATGGTGTCATCTCCACGGATTTAGATGGTGCCCTATTTAACGTGAACATAGCTGTCTCTAATGCATAACCCCAAAACGATAGTGGTAGATCGGTAGGAGACATCATAGATCGCACCATATCTAATAAAGTACGGTTACGATGTTCTGACACACCATTACACTGTGGTGTTCCACGTGGCGTGAGTAGTGAAACTATTTCACATTGTTTTAACTGAAGGCCAAACTCGTTAACTCAAATATTTTACCTCTGCGATCATATCGTAGAAACTTTTATTTTCTTGTTACGATGATTCTCCACTTCACTCTGAAATTCTTTGAACTTTTCAAATGTTTCAGACTTCTGTTTCATCAAGTAGATATACCTATATCTGCTCAAATCACCTATGAAGGTCAGAAAATAACGATACTTGCCGCGAGCCTTAACACTCATCGGACTGCATACATCAGTATGTATTATTTCCAATAAGTCAGTTGCTCGCTCCATTGTTCCGGAGAATGGCGTTTTAGTCATCTTGCCCATGAGGCATGGTTCGTAAGCATCAAGTGATTCCAAAAATCCATGAGCATGGAGTTTCTTCACGCGCTTTACACCAATATGACCTAAACGACAGTGCCACAAACAAGTTGCACTATCATTATTAACTTTGCATCTTTTGGCTTCAATATTATCACTAGTAGAAAACTAGGCTTTGGTCACAGGGCAATATTCACATTAGTCCCGGTTCAGTCACGAGCCGGGACTAATGTGAGCATTGGTCCCGGTTCGTGCGGCCAGGGGCCTGCCGGGCCTCGTGGGGGCATTGGTCCCGGTTCGTCCGGACCCTTTGGTCCCGGTTCGTGGGACAAACCGGACCAATGGGCCACGCTCCTGGCCCACCACCCTTTAGTCCCGGTTCATACCACAAACCGGGACTAAAGGGCTGGTCCTAGTTGCGGCCAGTGTTTAGTCCCACCTCGCCAACCGAAGGGCGCTCACACCAGTTTATAAGCCCGTCCCTCTCTGCCTTGTTGAGCTCCTCTTAAAGTGAAAATAGATGCCCTTATACAAGAAATTTGACCTAAATTCACAGTAAATTTCATAGAATATTATGAATTTAGGTTGGATTTCCTCTATAAGCGCATCTATGTTCATTTTTTTATAAAGTATGCCATGCTGTGTACCAGATCTATTGTATACCCTACACTGATTTTGGCAAGGGAGTACAATAGTGATCTAGGAGTAGATCACTGGATAGCGGTCAAAATTATCCTTAGTGGAATAAGGATATGTTTCTTGATTATGGAAGTGACAAAAGGTTCGTCGTAAAGGGTTACGTCGATGCAAGTTTTGACACTAATCTAGATGACTCTAAGTCTCGGTCTAGATACATATTGAAAGTGGGAGCAATTAGCTAGAGTAGCTCCGTGCAGAGCATTGTAGACATAGAAATTTGCAAAATACTTACGGATCTGAATGTGACAGACCCGTTGACTAAAATTATCTCACAAGCAAAACATGATCACACCTTAGTACTCTTTGGGTGTTAATCACATAGCGATGTGAACTAGATTATTGACTCTAGTAAACCCTTTGGGTGTTGGTCACATGACGATGTGAACTATGGGTGTTAATCACATGGTGATGTGAACTATTGATGTTAAATCACATGACGATGTGAACTAGATTATTGACTCTAGTGCAAGTGGGAGACTGAAGGAAATATGCCCTAGAGGCAATAATAAAGTTATTATTTATTTCCTTATATCATGATAAATGTTTATTATTCATGCTAGAATTGTATTAACCGGAAACATGATACATGTGTGAATACATAGACAAACAGAGTGTCACTAGTATGCCTCTACTTGACTAGCTCGTTGATCAAAGATGGTTATGTTTCCTAGCCATAGACATGAGTTGTCATTTGATTAACGGGATCATATCATTAGCAGAATGATGTGATTGACTTGACCCATTCCGTTAGCTTAGCACACGATCGTTTAGTATTCTGCCATTGCTTTCTTCATGACTTATACATTTTCCTATGACTATGAGATTATGCAACTCCCGTTTACCGGAGGAACACTTTGTGTGCTACCAAACGTCACAACGTAACTGGGTGATTATAAAGGTGCTCTACAGGTGTCTCCGAAGGTACTTATTGGGTTGGCGTATTTCAAGATTAGGATTTGTCACTCCGATTGTCGGAGAGGTATCTCTGGGCCCACTCGGTAATGCACATCACTTAAGCCTTGCAAGCATTGTAACTAATGAGTTAGTTGCAGGATGATGTATTACGGAACGAGTAAAGAGACTTGCCGGTAACGAGATTGAACTAAGTATTGAGATACCGACGATCGAATCTCGGGCAAGTAACATACCGATGACAAAGGGAACAACGTATGTTGTTATGCGGTCTGACCGATAAAGATCTTCATAGAATATGTGGGAGCCAATATGAGCATCCAGGTTCCGCTATTGGTTATTGACTGGAGACGTGTCTCCGTCATGTCTACATAGTTCTCGAACCCGTAGGGTCCGCACGCTTAAAGTTCGATGATGGTTATATTATGAGTTTATGTGTTTTTATGTACCGAAGGTAGTTCGGAGTCCCGGATGAGATCGGGGACATCACGAGGAGTCTCGAAATGGCCGAGACGTAAAGATCGATATATTGGACGACTATATTCCGACTTCGGAAAGGTTCCGAGTGATTCGGGTATTTATTGGAGTACCGGAGAGTTACGGGAATTCGTATTGGGCCTTAATGGGCCATACGGGAAAGGAGAGAAAGGCCCCAAAGGGTGGCTGCACCCCTCCCCATGGACTAGTCCGAATTGGACTAGGGAGGGGGCGCCCCCTTCCTTCCTTCTCCTTCTCCCTTCCCTTCTCCTACTCCAACAAGGAAAGGAGGAGTCCTTCTCCCGGTGGGAGTAGGACTCCCCCCTTGGCGCGCCCTCCTCCTAGGCCGGCCGCCTCCCCCCTTGCTCCTTTATATACGGGGGCAGGGGCACCCCAAAGTGACAACAATTGATCGTTTGATCTTTTAGCCGTGTGCGGTGCCCCCCTCCACCATAGTCCACCTCGATAATACTGTAGCGGTGCTTAGGCAAGGCCCTGCGTCGGTAGAACATCATCGTCGCCACCACGCCTGCTGACGAAACTCTCCCTCAACACTCGGCTGGATCGGAGTTCGAGGGACGTCATCGAGTTGAACGTGTGCAGAACTCGGAGGTGCCGTGCGTTCGGTACTTGATCGGTCGGATCGTGAAGACGTACGACTACATCAACCGCGTTGTGCTAACGCTTCCTCTTTCGGTCTACGAGGGTACGTGGACACACTCTCCCATCTCGTTGCTATGCATCACCATGATCTTGCGTGTGCGTAGGAAATTTTGAAATTACTACGTTCCCCAACATGAACCTCATACGTAGAGAGGCAAGCATAGAAGCGCTCCCGAAGTGGAGTAATAGTAGTAGATGCGGAATCATTTTGGTCTACTTGTCACGGATGTGATGCTTACATACATGACCATTACCATAATAATGTCATAACTATGCGATTTTCTATCAATTGCCCAACAATAATTTTTCTACCCATCGTATGATATTTATTCGAGAGAGAAGCCTCTATTGAAAACTATGGCCTCCGGGTATATTTTTATCATATTATTAAAACCAAAAATATCTTGCTGCAATTTATTTACTTTTCTTTTGTTTTGCAATTTATCTATCTATCACTACAAGATTTGATCCTTGCAAGTAACGAGTTCAAGGGGATTGACAATCATCTTGCCCGTGTTGGGTGCAAGTATTTGCTGTTGTGTGTGTAGGTATTGTTCACTAGGATTTGCGTGGTTCTCCTTTTGATTCGATAAACCTTTGTTCTCACTAAGGGAAATACTTATCAGCTACTATATTGCTTGAAGGAAATATGCCCTAGAGGCAATAATAAAGTTATTATTTATTTCCTTATATCATGATAAATGTTTATTATTCATGCTAGAATTGTATTAACCGGAAACATAATACTTGTGTGAATACATAGACAAACAGAGTGTCACTAGTATGCCTCTACTTGACTAGCTCGTTAATCAAAGATGGTTATGTTTCCTAGCCATGGACATGAGTTGTCATTTGATTAACGGGATCACATCATTAGGAGAATGATGTGATTGACTTAACCCATTCCGTTAGCTTAGCACTTGATCGTTTAGTATTCTATTATTGCTTTCTTCATGACTTATACATTTTCCTATGACTATGAGATTATGCAACTCCCGTTTACCGGAGGAACACTTTGTGTGCTACCAAACGTCACAACGTAACTGGGTGACCATAAAGGTGCTCTACAAGTGTCTCCAAAGGTACTTGTTGGGTTGGTGTATTTCGAGATTAGGATTTGTCACTCCGATTGTCGGAGAGGTATCTCTGGGCCCTCTCGGTAATGCACATCACTATAAGCCTTGCAAGCAATGTGACTAATGAGTTAGTTGTGGGATGATGTATTACGGAACGAGTAAAGAGACTTGCCGGTCACGAGATTGAACTAGGTATTGAGATACCGACGATCGAATCTCGGGCAAGCAACATACCGATGACAAAGGGAACAACGTATGTTGTTATGCGGTTTGACCGATAAAGATCTTCGTAGAATATGTAGGAGGCAATATGAGCATCCAGGTTCCGCTATTGGTTATTGACCGGAGACGTGTCTCGGTCATGTCTACATAGTTCTTGAACCTGTAGGGTCCGCACGCTTAAAGTTCGATGATGGTTATATTATGAGTTTATGTGTTTTGATGTACCGAAGGTAGTTCGGAGTCCCGGATGTGATCACGGACATGACGAGGAGTCTCGAAATGGTCGAGACGTAAAGATCGATATATTGGACGACTATATTTGATACCGGAATGGTTCCGGGTGAGATCGGGATAATACCGGAGCACCGGGAGGTTATCGGAACCCCCCGGGAGGTATATGGGCCTTAATGGGCTTTAGTGGAAAGGAGGGGAAAGGAGCAAGGGAGGGGGCGTGCCCCCAAGCCCGATTCGAATTGGGAGGGGGGCCGGCCCCCCCTTTCCTTTCTCCCTCCTTCCTCTTCCTTCCCTCTCCCTCTCCAAATAGGAAAAGGAGGAGTCCTACTCCCGGTGGGAGTAGGACTCCCCCCTTGGGCGCGCCTCCTCCCCTTGGCCGGCCCTCTCCTCCCCCCTTTATATACGGAGGAGAGGGGCACCCGATAGACACAACAATTGATCTCCTGGATCTTTTAGCCGTGTGCGGTGCCCCTCTCCACCATAGTCCACCTCGATAATATCGTAGCAGTGCTTAGGCGAAGCCCTGCGTCGGTAGCAACATCATCATCGTCACCACGCCGTTATGCTGACGGAACTCTCCCTCAAAGCTCGGCTGAATCGGAGTTCGAGGGACGTCATCGAGTTGAACGTGTGCAGAACTCAGAGGTGCCGTGCGTTCGGTACTTGATCGGTCGGATCGTGAAGACGTACGACTACATCAACCGCGTTGTGCTAATGCTTCCGCTTTCGGTCTACGAGGGTACGTGGACACACTCTCCCCTCTCGTTGCTATGCATCACCATGATCCTGTGTGTGCGTAGGATTTTTTTTGAAATTACTACGTTCCCCAACAGTGGTATCAGAGCCAGGTTTTATGCGTAGATGTTATATGCACGAGTAGAACACAAGTGAGTTGTGGGCGATACAAGTCATACTGCTTACCAACATGTCATACTTTGGTTCGGCGGTATTGTTGGATGAAGCGGCCCGGACCGACATTACGTGTACGCTTACGCGAGACTGATTCTACCAACGTGATTTGCACACAGGTGGCTGGCGGGTGTCAATTTCTCCAACTTTAGTTGAACCGAGTGTGGCTACGCCCGGTCCTTGAGAAGATTAAAACAGCACTAACTTGACGAACTATCGTTGTGGTTTTGATGCGTAGGTAAGAACGGTTCTTGCTCAGCCCGTAGCAGCCACGTAAAACTTGCAACAACAAAGTAGAGGACGTCTAACTTGTTTTTGCAGGGCATGTTGTGATGTGATATGGTCAAGGCATGATGCTAAATTTTATTGTATGAGATGATCATGTTTTGTAACCGAGTTATCGGCAACTGGCAGGAGCCATATGGTTGTCACTTTATTGTATGCAATGCAATCGCCCTGTAATGCTTTACTTTATCACTAAGCGGTAGCGATAGTCGTAGAAGCATAAGTTGGCGAGACGACAATGATGCTACGATGGAGATCAAGGTGTCGCGCCGGTGACGATGGTGGTCATGACGGTGCTTCGGAGATGGAGATCACAAGCACAAGATAATGATGGCCATATCATATCACTTATATTGATTGCATGTGATGTTTATCTTTTATGCATCTTATCTTGCTTTGATTGACGGTAGCATTATAAGATGATCTCTCACTAAATTTCAAGATAAAAGTGTTCTCCCTGAGTATGCACCATTGTGAAAGTTCTTCGTGCTGAGACACCACGTGATGATCGGGTGTGATAGGCTCTACGTTCAAATACAACGGGTGCAAAACAGTTGCGCACGCGGAATACTCAGGTTAAACTTGACGAGCCTAGCATATGCAGATATGGCCTCGGAACACTGAGACCGAAAGGTCGAGCGTGAATCATATAGTAGATATGATCAACATAGTGATGTTCACCATTGAAACTGCTCCATCTCACGTGATGATCGGACATGGTTTAGTTGACTTGGATCACGTGATCACTTAGATGATTAGAGGGATGTCTATCTAAGTGGGAGTTCTTAAGTAATATGATTAATTGAACTTAAATTTATCATGAACTTAGTACCTGATAGTATTTTGCTTTTCTATGTTGATTGTAGATAGATGGCCCATGCTGTTGTTCCGTTGAATTTTAATGCGTTCCTTGAGAAAGCAAAGTTGAAAGATGATGGTAGCAATTACACGGACTGGGTCCATAACTTGAGGATTATCCTCATTGCTGCACAGAAGAATTACGTCCTGGAAGCAGCGCTAGGTGCCAGACCTGCTGCAGGAGCAACACCATATGTTATGAACGTCTGGCAGAGCAAAGCTGATGACTACTCGATAGTTCAGTGTGCCATGCTTTACGGCTTAGAACCGGGACTTCAACGACGTTTTGAACGTCATGGAGCATATGAGATGTTCCAGGAGTTGAAGTTAATATTTCAAGCAAATGCCCGGATTGAGAGATATGAAGTCTCCAATAAGTTCTACAGTTGCAAGATGGAGGAGAATAGTTCTGTCAGTGAGCATATACTCAAAATGTCTGGGTATAACAATCACTTGATTCAACTGGGAGTTAATCTTCCGGATGATAGCATCATTGACAGAATTCTTCAATCACTGCCACCAAGCTACAAGAGCTTAGTGATGAACTATAACATGCAAGAGATGGATAAGACGATTCCCGAGCTCTTCGCAATGCTAAAGGCTGCGGAGGTAGAAATCAAAAAGGAGCATCAAGTGTTGATGGTCAACAAGACCACCAGTTTCAAGAAAAAGGGCAAAGGGAAGAAGAAGGGGAACTTCAAGAAGAACAGCAAGCAAGTTGCTGCTCAGGAGAAGAAACCCAAGTCTGGACCTAAGCCTGAGACTGAGTGCTTCTACTGCAAACAGACTGGTCACTGGAAGTGGAACTGCCCCAAGTATTTGGCGGATAAGAAGGATGGTGTTGAGGAGATAAACCTTAGAGTCACCCGCCAGGAGGGGCCGGGTTACTCCTAAGAGTCATCACCTGAAGCCCGGCGCCAAGCTTGAAGACGGTGGGCTTAAGACCCGGATATGGCTTAAGGCCTGTAGTTGTAACCGTCATTATGGTAGAACTTGTAGTATAAGGAAAGAATAGTTGAGAGTCCGAGCCGGACACTCTTATGAGCCGGCCGGGACTCTGAGAGCTGCTGGGCGTCAACCTCTCTATATAAAGGGGCGACCCGGCGGCGGTTTAAAAAAAAAGAAAGATCTCATCGAGAGCCAGGCATAGCGGTTAAGCTTCCTGGTCATCGAAACCCTAATCAATACCACCTCAACTGGACGTAGGCTTTTACCTTCACCGTAAGGGGCCGAACCAGTATAAACCCTTGTGTTCCTTGTCCCGTTTAACCCCTTCAAGCTTCCTAGCAGCGATGACTCCACGACTAAGTCCTAGCTTGAGGACATCTGCCGTGACAATTCCACGACAGTTGGCGCCCACCGTGGGGCTGGCGCACGGTGGATTTGAGTTCTTGAAGGGCAGCTTCGAAGGGCTCAAGGGATACGCTGTGGGCCGGATGACCAAGAGTCGTCGCGGCAAGCTCTACATCGACGATGCAAACTGGGGCCCCGATGCCGGCTCAATTGAGTACAGATACCGGGTCCCCTTCGGCGGAATTCATGTTTTCATTGGCAAGATCGGTGAGTCGGGCCCTGAACCGGATCTCTGCGCCGATCTCATCGAAACGGCTCAGCGCGCACGACCCGCCCGGGCCCTGCCTGCCTTGAAGCATGCTTTTGTGGGATATATCCATGGAGGGCTCTCTCATGGATCTGGATCTGGTGATGAGGCGGCCGCCGGCTCTGACGGCGAGTCGTCCACAGATGAGTCAAACTCGTTGTATCAACTTCAAGATGGCAGGCTCATGGGTTGTTCCGATGGTGACAGTATTCCGGACCCGTTTGAGCCGCCGAGCCGGGTTGGAATCTTCATGGCCGGTGCGCAGCCTGTTCAGAACCCTGCTGCTGGGGCAGGAAACCCGGTGCCCTCGCCGGCTCAGGTGCTGATGGATCTCACGGACAAGATGACGGCCCTGTTAACCGCCACGGTTGACCCGGCGGATCAAGCCCAGCATGACGCGGAGGTGGCACAGTTAAAGTTAGATCTAGCGAAAGCCAAGGAGGATCTAGCAGCGGAAGGGATCAGGATGGCCGCGGAGAGGGCGGCTCTCGACGCCCAGACCGATTCAGGCGCAGTCCTTCCAGCTCACGATGGATCAGAACGCGTCCAATGAGGTCATGAGAAGGAGGCATCAAAAGGCCCAATCTCGACTCCCTCCGGTCTACGATCCTCGGAACCTCTTCAACACGCCGGGTGCAGGGACTAGTAACCCGCCGGGAGTCGTAGTGCCCGGGTCTGGGACCCCTGTTATGGGGCCTCCCCGGGTGAACCCTGCCCCGCCTTAGTATGTGCCAATACCACCGGGTCATTATGCTAACCCGCTGGAAAACATGGTCGCCGCAGCAGCACGGCTGGCAGCTCTCCCAATCGACAGCGACTCTCCAACGGCTATTGAAACCCGCCGGGTCAGAGAACTCCTTCAGACAGCGCTGGCGCAGCAAGAGGCGTACTCTTACAGCCGGGACAGGATCCACTCGACCCCTCGTCCAGGCCGGAGCCCGAGTTATAGCAGGCACATGGTCTCAGCGACCGGCTCAAGTAACATCTGACGCCATGACCCGCCCCCTGGCCATGGCCCGGTTCATAACGGAGCTTTTCACGCAGCAGACCAAGACAGAGCGCGGCAAGAGGCGGAGCAGGTGCCTCAGTTGACGGCTTACCAGACTCCCCCGGCTTATCCGACGACTTCCGTCGACGTGGGTATCCCTACCAGGACTGGAGGTGTCCCTTGTTTAGTGCCAGCTCTCCGCAATGAGCGTCTACCCAAGGATTTCAAAGGCCCTAGGAAGGTGCCTAATTACACGGCTGACTTACAACCCGCAGCCTGGATCGAAAGTTACGAGATGGCCATGGAACTGCTGGAGGTCAGTGAAGCGGCGATGGCCAAGTACTTCACCATGATGCTAGATGGGACTGCCCGCACTTGGTTGAAAGGGCTACCGCCGAATTCCATCGGGTCTTGGGCTGAGCTAAAGGCCCGATTCATACAAAACTTCAAAGACACCTGTAGGCAGTCTATGTCCATTGTGGATTTGACTAACTGCAAGTAGCAGGAGGGTGAGTCTACGACATATTGGGTTCACCGGGTTAAGGAGATAATACATTCATCTGATAAGATGGATGCCGGCTCTGCAGTCTTAATGTTGGAGCAAAATTGTCGCTTCGTGCCCTTGAAGATGAAACTCGGGCGGCTTAAGCGCGACTGCAATGATATGGGTACGCGATGGCGGCTCTTGTCAAGTATGCCGACTCTGATGGTACCAAGGACCCCGCTTCAGATGATGAAAGGACAGGGAAGGGAAAGAAGAACGGCAATGGCAAGGGTCCTCAGCATAACCCGGGAAGCCAAGGAGGTGGCAAGCGTAAGGCGGACGGCAGCCTAGAGTTCGTGGCCAACACCAGCTCACAGGGGAATAATCAGCGACGCAAGGGGAGGCCACCTCCCCGAGCCAGCGGGTCAGGCCCGACGCTGGAGCAGCTGTTGAATGAGCCTTGTCCAAGGCATGGCTCTAGGGAGAAGCCAGCTACTCATCTTTGGAAGGATTGCGCAATCATGAAAGCCTTTAAGAATTCTAATGCTTTTAATGGCAACCATGGCCCGGGCGGCGGCTCGGGCGCTGGCGGTTTTCATGGCCCGGGCGGCGGCTCAAGTTCTAATCCGCAGAATGGTCAAGGGGGCTTTAATCAGCAATCTGGCCAAGGTCATCAACAGCAGCAGGGGGGTTATCAGACCAATCCAAAGCAGCTTAACGGTGGCCAGTATCATGTGTTTACCACCAGTCTGTGTAAGCAAGATCAGAAGCTTCATAAGAGGGCTGTAAACGCTGTTGAGCCGATGGTTCCACGTTATTTAAGATGGTCTGAACAGCCTGTCGTGTGGAGTAGGGAGGATCACCCTCCCCGGGTTGACAACCCGGGTCATTTGGCCTTGGTGGTGGCTCCTCAAGTGGGAGGATATAAGTTCACTAAGGTGCTTATGGATGGAGGCACCAGTATTAACATCCTCTATTATGAGACTTTCCGTCGTATGGGGTTGATTGATAAGGACCTCCGCCAGTCAAACACTGTTTTCCACGGTGTGGTGCCTGGTAAATCGGCTTATCCAGTTGGCAAAATCGAGTTGGAAGTGGCCTTCGGCGACGAGTACAACTACAGGGTAGAAAAATTGACCTTTGAGGTGGTCAAGATAAGAAGTCCGTATCATGCCATATTTGGGCGGCCGGCTTACGCCAAGTTCATGGCACGGCCGTGTTACGTGTATTTACAGCTCAAGATGCCGGGTCACAATCGGACCATTACGGTTCACGGCAGCCGGAAGGTGGCTTTGGAGTGTGAGGAAGGCGATGCGGCTTACGCAGAATCTGTTTGTGCAGCAGAGGAGTTGAAATTCTACAAGGACAATGTTGACCCAACAGACATGACCTCTCTGAAAAAGCCGACTACGGAGCATGAGCCGGCAGTGAAATTTAAGTCGGCGGATGAGACTAAACTTGTTGATTTCGTTCCAGGTGTTTCATCTCAGCAGTTTAGCATCAGTGCCAATCTGGATCCAAAATAGGAAAGCGCGCTCATCGAGTTCATCCATGAGAATAGGGACATTTTTGCATGGAAACCTTCTGACATGCCAGGTGTACCTAGAGAACTCGCTGAGCACACTCTCAATGTTGATCCGAAATTTAAGCCGGTCAGGCAATTCCTTCGGCGGTTTAATGAAGAGAGGCGGAAAGCTATTGGTGAAGAGGTGGCCCGGCTCTTGGCGGCCGGGTTTATTGTTGAAGTCTTTCACCCAGAGTGGTTAGCTAACCCGGTGCTCGTACTCAAGAAGAACGGCACCTGGCGGATGTGTGTGGACTACACGGATTTGAACAAGGCGTGTCCGGCTGATCCTTTCGCCCTTCCCCGTATTGATCAAATCATAGATGCTACGGCGGGTTGTGAGCGACTAAGTTTCTTGGATGCTTATTCCGGATATCATCAGATTAAAATGGCAGTTGAGGACCAGGAGAAGACGGCGTTCATCACTCCCTTTGGAGCCTTCTGCTATGTGTCTATGCCTTTTGGACTCAAGAGTGCACAGGCGACTTATCAGCGTTGCGTGCAGAACTGTCTTCATAACCAGATTGGGCGCAATGTTCATGCTTATGTGGATGATATTGTGGTTAAATCCAGGAAGGAGGAAACCTTGATAGATGATCTGAGGGAAACCTTTGATAATCTCCGGGTCTACAAAATGATGCTTAACCCGGCCAAGTGTGTTTTTGGTGTTCCTGCAGGAAAGCTTTTGGGTTTTTTGGTTTCTAACAGAGGCATTGAAGCTAACCCGGAGAAGATCAAGGCCATCACCTCCCTGGATAAGCCGGCGTGTATAAACGACGTCCAGAGCTTGGCGGGTCGTATTGCTGCTTTAAGCCGGTTTATAAGCCGTTTGGGTGAGAAGGCCATGCCATTATATCAGTTGATGAGGAAAACTGATGACTTTGTCTGGAATGATGCAGCAAATACTGCTTTTGAGGATTTGAAGAGGCAGCTGGCAGAGCCCCCAGTCCTTGCTGCTCCGGTTGACAAGGAGCCTTTATTGCTGTACGTGGCTGCTAACACACGAGCCGTCAGTGTGGCGGTAGTGGTGGAGCGCAAGGAAGAGGGTAAGGAGCATCCGTTTCAGCGGCCGGTTTATTACGTCAGTGAAGTGCTCATCGAGTCCAAACAGCGGTATCCACATTGGCAGAAGCTTGTTTATGGTGTGTTCATGGCAAGCCGGAAGCTTAAGCATTATTTCCAGGGTCACCCCATCACTGTGGTCAGTTCTGCCCCCCTTGGAGATATCATCCAAAACAGAGAGGCCACAGGGAGAGTGGCTAAGTGGGCTATAGAGCTCGGACCTCATGGTCTGAAATACGTCCCACGCACTGCTGTTAAATCTCAAGCCTTGGTGGATTTCATCAACGATTGGACAGAGTTACAAGTGCCCGAACAAAAGCCGGACAACACATATTGGACTATTCACTTTGATGGGTCCAGGCAATTGGAGGGCTCGGGGGCTGGAGTCGTGTTGGCTTCCCCTAAAGGTGACAAGTTACATTATGTGCTGCAGTTGATGTTTCCTTGCACTAACAATGCGGCTGAGTACGAGGCCTTGCTCCACGGTCTTCGGATGGCTAAGGAGATGAGCCTGAGCCGAGTAAGGTGCTTCAGCGACTCAGATTTGGTGGCTCAACAAGTATCAGGCAAGTGGGACTCCAAGGACCCTCTCATGGCGGCTTATCGCCGTGAAGTCGATGCTATTGCTGGACACTTTCAGGGTTACCAGGTAGAGCACATCGATCGCAGGAAGAACGAGGCGGCTGACGCTTTAAGCCGGCTGGGCTCTCAGCGAAAACCGGTGCCGCCTAATACTTTCCTGGACGTCTTGCATAACCCTTCTGTTAAGTTGCTTACAGAGGAAGACTTGGCTGTCCCTGACCCGGAGGCACAGTTGGTGGCGGCTCTCCACATCACCCCGGATTGGACGATGCCTTACTTGGCTTACATGACCCGGGGAGATTTGCCTGAGGATGAAATTTTAGCCAGACAAATAACCCGGCGGTCTAAGTCAATGGTTGTTATCAATGGTGAGCTGCATCGCCGCAGTGTTACGGGAGCATTCCAGCGTTGTGTCTCCCCTGAGGAAGGTCAGGAGATCTTGCGTGAGATTCATGAAGGGGTGTCACGACCGGTTTTTCAATAAATTATTTATTGAGAGACCAATCCCTTTTACGGACCAGTAAAGAAGAATACCTTCTTACTGGTAGACAATATCTTGGTCACAGAAGACAAATACCAGGAGTACTGAACATAATACAAGGTTGAGCGGAGACTGCTCAACAGTTTATTACATGCACGTCGATAAAACATAACGGCGGATAGGGTGGCATAACTACTAACTCACGATAACAACGGTGGTGGAAATATCACAGCAGAGCGGGTGATATGACTCCTGAAGACTACAGCCCATCGAGCGTCGGAGTGAAGCTCGAGGAGGTTTATTGCGGGTGGCGGAAGCGTATATAATACAAGTGACCAATATCCAGGATCGCACGGGACTGACTGGGACTCCTCTAGGCGTCGGACTCGCTATCAAACTCTTCATCCAAGAGATCGCCTTCGTCAACATCTGGCCAAATCAACAAGCCAGGTGAGTACTATGAAAGTACTCGAAAGACAGTTCGGACATAAGATATAACAAATGTAAACATGAAGCTTAAGAACGGAATAACAAGTGCGTTCTGACATAGAGACACTAATGTATGGGGAAAATAACAGAGAAGTCGGGCGGTAATCCTCCCGAAATCCCAAAATAAAATACTGGGTGCCAAACGAGTGTCTGAATGACTCCTCGAGAGGAAAATGCAAGGAATACAATGCCGCAAAAATACTGGGTGCCAAACGAGTGTCTGAATGACTCCTCGAGAGGAAAATGCAAGAATAACAATGCCGCAGTCGGGCGTCAATGCGACACCACATAAAGGGCTTAACAGAAAATAATAGACAAACATGCCACAGTCGGACGTCTGAGCGACATCACATAAGGGGCTTATACCAGAAAATAAAAGACAAACACGCCACAGTCGGACGTCTGAGCGACATCACATAAAGGGCTTATAGTAAAAGTAAATAACAAACATGCCACAGTCGGACGTCTGAGCGACATCACATAAAGGGCTTATAACATAACTCAATAATTCAATCGCCTGAAAATTATTACAAGTACGAGACAAAATATAAGGTTAGTCCATCCACAGAATTAACAATTAAACTGGGTTTACCACTTGAGTTTGTTCACCGGGGATAAGTTTCCACGAGGATAGATATGGATATACTGATCACTTTACTTGATCAAGGATACGATGACTCGGAAGGATTTGACTCTGCAGAGTTTGTACTTTAACCACAGCCAACGGATTTCAGTAGTCACGGGGACTAGTTCCATTTATGGTGTTTTGGAAGAAACACATCTAACCAGTACACACCCATTCAACATTCCGAAGCCAGGAATCACCCTCGGCAACGTTCAAGAAAAACCTTGAGACGGGGAGGCTACAACCTCGCGTAGCATGGGATCAAATTTCTATACGCGCGCTCTAAGGGGTGCCCCCCTCTCGGTCCCAACCGGAAACACCCATGCCCCCTGACCGGATGACTGGCTTTAATCCAGGGCCATGGAACCATCATCCCGGCCCCTCTGTTTGGTGTGTACACGGAAAGAGGTTACCAACTTACTAAACCGCATTCTGGCAGAAAACATGTGGTAGCACGGAAGGGGAAGAATGATAACGTGACTCCGTTCACGTTAACGTCGGAATTTGTCGGATGACGCAAGGCTGGTATGCTACAACAGTACCACCTTGCTGCCCTTCATGTCACCACATGATTAGGCCATCTCTCACCAGAGATCATCGCAACTTTGGAACATGCGGGTCGTTGCCTCACAAGCAACGAGGTACTCACTGACACTCATATGCCACGCACGACCTCTCACGCAAACATGCAAAACATCTATCATATCAAAGGTTCAAACATGCTTTCCTAGTTCGGAGAAGTCGGAGTCTAGCTCGGCGAAGTTCGCGGCTCCGTCACCTCTCCCGGAACCTACGGCATAACGAAAACGGGCACTAACGTGAAAACCAACGCGTGCATAAAAACTTCTCCAAAAAATTTCCAAATAAATCCCATAAAAAAACTAGACAAAATTTTAAGACTGTCAGAAAAAGAATCACTCAAAAATCACTTTTTATTAAAAAGTTATAAGAGTTTCTGTCCAGGGACTCATCTGTAATGAAACAGAAAAGTTCCAGGGGTTAAACTGAGAAAACAGAAAACGCTTCAGAAAGAAACCCGCCAGCTCTAAGGGAAAACGTATTTGCCCGAAGGCGCCAACAGAAAACGTTTCGGGGGAGAAGAGAATAGAGGCTGACAGGGGGGTCCACATGTCAGGTTTAAAAAGTTCGCCGGCGCCCGAAGACTGCGGTGGTCGTAGGCGTCGAACCACGGCGAGACATGGAGATCGGAGTGTACCAAGAGCTTCAGCGTGTCCTTCCGCGTCGGTGGGTGGTGGACTTGGGCGTCGGAGAGCACCACGTCGACGGCGACACTTTCTCCGGCGGACGGCGGCTCGGGCGATGGTGGGGATCTCCGGTGGAGTGCTGCAAACTTCGAATTGAAGCGCGGGTCAGAAGGAGGGATGCATTAGAGGGTTACTGGCAAGAGATGGGAGGCAGGGGTGCACGCACGGGAGCGAATCGAGCTGGATCCCGTGGCGGGTCGCGGCGGCCGGAGTTGAGGAAGGCGACTTCCCCGGGGCTCTCCCAGTGGCTAGGCAGGGTCTAGGTGGGGTGTAGAGGTGGTGTGGGCACTAGCTGGAGCTCGGGGCCTCTATTTATAGGCGATGCGAGGGGATGGCCGTGAACGGGAAATCTCCGGCGAGCGATTACGGCGAGGCAGTGGTTGAGCAGGGGGTTTGAGTGGCCAGGCAGCATCAGAGAGGTTTACTGGTGCCGTTCCACTGCTAAACTGGGTCGGGCTTGGCGTAATGGCGCCGGTCCACGGTGGGGTGGCCGCACGGGAACGACGGCGGCAGGGAGCACGCTCCGCGCCCAGCGGTTCACGACGAGAGTGGCAGCACGTTCTGGGGAGTGGAAGACCACGCGGCGATCTCCGATGGCTTGGGCGGCGCTGGGTGGCGCCGTCTGCGCCGCGCCTCTCTCTGGCGGCCGCAAAGCCGCCGCTGGCGTCGGTCACGGGGCGGCGCACCACCTCCTGCTCGTCGCCGACGTCCGCAAGGCTCCAGGGGATCGTGCGGCGCAGGAACAAGGGGGAGGGGACGGGGAGCAAGGCGACACCAGGGTACTGGCGAGATTGAGATCGGACACTGAAGAAAACGACAGTGCACTGAAACTGTTCTCTGAACTTAACTGAACAATGACAGCAACAGTGTCCAGTAGGTGTTCGACGAAATGATTTGGCATGAAGAAAAATTTTCCTAGGGCTGGGACTTGGTGAGGTGACCTCTCAATGCACCCAGAGGCTGCCTGATTTTTCCCAGAATTTTTGGAGAAGGATTTGAATGAATTTCATCAAATTTGGCAAATCTGGTCAAAACTTGCAGCAAGTATAGTTTGAAAATTTTGAACTGAAGACTAGTGGATCTTCATGGATCTAGGTTGAGGGTTCAAAGGACTAGGATGGGGAAAAGGTTTGGAGGCAAAAATCAAAACAGAAATGGTAGCTCCTTTGTAAATCTCCAATAGCTAGAATGGAAGGCAGAAATTGTTTTGATAAGATTTAAATGGAAAAATAATCATATGGGGAGGTTCAACTTGCTGGATTTGATGCAAATCTTGATCCAAAGATGAGGGAAGGTTTGTGGGAGTGGATTTCCACTTAGGTCATGGCAAGAGAGATTTTTGAAAGAGCAAAAGATCACTTCAAAATGCCATGGGGCTATTTAAAAGATTTTTCAAAAGAAATTTCCCAAGTGAAAAGCATTTGGTTTTGAGTCCAAATAAAAGGAAAAACCAAAATCAAGTCTTGGGTGAATCCAAATAGAACACTTGCCATAAAAGAAAATTTTTGAGAGGGTGGTTCTTTAGAAGAAAATTTAAATACCCTCCTCAAATAAAAAATTAAAAGTTTGAAAAAATCCAATTAAAAATTTTGGGTGTCACAAGGGGATTGTGGCCATCATGCCGGCTCAAAATCCCTTGTGGCCAAGGCTTTTCGTCATGGTTTTTATTGGCTGACGGCTCATGCTGATGCGGAGGACTTAGTCAGTAAATGTGATGGTTGCCAAAGGTTCTCGCGACGGGCTCATGTGCCGGCTCAGGAGCTGAGGATGATCCCAATTACTTGGCCCTTTGCGGTCTGGGGGCTTGATATGGTTGGACCTTTTAAAAGATCCAAGGATAAGAAGACCCACCTCTTGGTGGCAGTTGACAAGTTCACAAAGTGGGTTGAGGCAGAGCCAGTTAGCAAGTGTGACGCAGCCACGGCGGTTCAGTTCATGAAAAGGGTGATCTTTCGCTTTGGTTTTCCACACAGCATTATAACTGACAATGGTACCAATCTGTCCAAAGGCGCCATGGAGGAATTTTGTCAACGAGAGCATATTCGCCTTGATGTTTCATCCGTGGCTCACCCTCAATCCAATGGTCAGGCTGAGAGGGCTAATCAGGAGATTCTGAAAGGCATCAAACCCAGGCTTTTGGTCCCTTTACAACGGACGCCGCGTTGTTGGGTGGAGGAGTTACCCTTCGTGTTGTGGAGCATCAATACTACTCCTAACAGGTCTACGGGTTTCACGCCTTTCTTCATGGTTTATGGAGCGGAAGCAGTCCTCCCCAGTGACATCCGTCATGACTCGCCTTGAGTGGCGGCTTATGTTGAGGCAGATAATGAACAGGCGCGCCAAGATGCTCTTGACTTGTTGGATGAACAGCGTGATATGGCAGCAGCTCGCTCAGCGATTTACCAACAAGACCTGCGCCGTTACCACAGTCGCCGGGTTAAATCCCGGGTCTTCCAGGAAGGTGACCTGGTGCTCCGGCTCATCCAGGATCAGACAGATACACACAAGCTATCCCCGCCTTGGGAAGGACCCTTTGTGGTCAGCAAGAACTTGCACAACGGGTCATATTACCTTATCGACGTTCGGGAGCATAAAGATTCACGTAAGTCGGAGGAGGAGACCCGTCGGCCGTGGAACATAGCTCAGCTTCGGCCTTATTACACTTGAGCCGCCGGCTCTCGTAGTGTACATATTTCTCTAAGCCATGTATATATTATGATAAGTAATAAAGCAGGACCTCTGTCCTTTTTTCTCCTCCAAAGATAAATGTGTTGTTTCTATTACAAGATCACATGGTAACTTGGAGGTGGATCCGGCCTATGATCGTATTCGAATCTAGCCGTACGCAATATAGTCACTTGGGGGCTTCCTGTTCAAACATAGGTCGTATTCGAACCAAAGAGAACATAGCTGTCGATACCCATTTGATTGGCAAAGTGTCGAGCTCATTGGGGAGTTTTCTTTGATCATATTTGAATCATAGTTTAACCCCTTTGGGAACCGACGTGGATCATATTCGAATCAGCATCGTTAAACAACTCCTAAAGTCATTTGGGGGCTTCCTATTCAAACATAGGTCGTATTCGAACCAAAGAGAACATAGCTGTCGGTACCCTCTTGATTGGCATCGCCACACCCACTGGGGGCTATATGATCGCATTCGAATCTTAGCATAACCCCTTTGGGACGGGTCTCTGGTCGTATTCGAACCGGAAGCCCCTAAGCTTTTTTGATTTACAAAAAGTTCTTCTGATTATTTCAATAGTATGCACGGCGGGTCTCACTTTGCCGGCTTAACTTTGATTCACAGTGCTAGTCGAACATAATCGGCGTTATCGAGACTGGTAAACCGGAATTGAGGTACCAACCTTGCTATTCCGGGTTATATAAACCGGAAGTGTACTTGAAGGCCGGTAAGTGTGTTATTACGGCTATACCAAGGGTATGATTGAGGATCAGTCTTTCATGACTTAACTTTTTATTCCGGGTTATATTTACGAGACTATGATTCTCAGTGCGGTAAACCGCCTAGAGACTTGTGATTTGTTTTTCTATGCAGGATAGTTAAAGGCAACTATTTGAGCTTAAGAAAAATGAATGATCGATTATGACCCGGGGAAATATGAAGGAGACAACTTCAATGGACTTCAACATTCAACGCGTGCATGATGGCACGGCAAAGTTAAAGTGTTGGTCCTACTCTATTACAAGACTCATCGAGTCCAAAAGGGTGAAGCATTGTTTAATAAGCCGCCTGTAGAGTTACGATGCCTGCTGGGCTGAAGTCTCCGGCTCATCCCTCTCCTCTCCTCCGGCTGTTCCCAAGACCTGGAAAGTTGATGACTTCCAGTCAATGCCGCTCAGAGCTTCAAATTGAGCTTCCTCGTCAATTAACCCGGCCGGGTCAATCTCCGGGGCGAAGGTGTGATTACGAGCTGGCGGGACTAAGCTGATAGCTTCATAGCGCGGAGTGGGGATCCTCTGATTTCTGCATTGTAACCCGGCTGGTACTTGGTTAGATCTGTGTCGTTTCCAATGAGGGTGGCCACCGGGCGCACGATCTTCACGCAGGCTGCAAAGTCCCTTTGGTCAAAAGGTGTGTCGTCTTCCTTCAAGCTGGGATAGCCGAGGGCAATGTCCGCCGGGTCTAACTCTGGAAGGAACGCCTTGGCTCGGCTCAAAGCGGTGATAGCTCCGGCTCTTGCAGAGGCCCGCTACAGCTCTTGGACACGTTGGGGAAGAACGGCAAGCCGGCGAAGAACTTCCGCCAGATGAGTTGGCACCTCATTTGATAGGGCCACCACGGCCAAGGCGCGCTGTGACCCGGTGTAGAGTTGCTCCACTAGGGTGTACACGGCCTTCAGCTTGGTCACCACACTTTGGTTGAGGTTGGCGCTTCTGGGACCTGTTTAACAGAGTAAGATAAGCCGCCGGCAATGGTGGGTTACGAGGCATAAAATTATAAGCTGGACGAAAGCCGGTGAAATGACTTACCGAAGATTGCGGCAACCATCTGGGACACTTGGCGCTTTAAGCCGGAGAGTTCGGCGGTCTTCTCTGTCAGCGCCTTATCCGCCTGTTCGGCCCGGTTCACCAGAATAGCCTTTTCTTTGGCCCAAGCCTTCCGTTCAGCGTCAAAGTCCGTCTTCAGCTTTTCTTGCGCAGCAATACTGGACACAAATTTGGCATTTGCTTTCCGGGTCTCAGTTTCTTGCGTCTTCAGACGGGTTTTGAGATCGGCGATGTCAGCTTCAAACTTCTTGCCAGCAGCCTGCATAATTTCCGGGTTATAGTATGAACAGTTATTATACAATTTTTCAAGTCCCAAGCACTTTCCAAGCAAAGACACTTGGCACTTGGGGGCTAATGCATATCGAACGTTTTCTATTCACAAGTTACCGGTTCAAACGAGTAAGCCGGAACTTAAGTCTACAACATATTCTATCATAAGTAGTAGACTTGGGGGCTAGAGCATGGTAAGAATAACAAGATAACTATGCAGTAAGTGAGAAGAAAGAAGAGTGATACCTCAGACTTCTACTGAATCTGGTTCACCATGGCAATCTCTAAGTCCCGGCTCTTGTGCACCTGACTGACGTAGCCGGAGATGATCTCTCTGATGCTCAGATTGGCATATTCGGTGAGGTCCAGATTGGCCCGGCGGTGCGCTAGCAGCTCCTCCTTAGCAGAGCACTTGGCCAGTGCAGTAGGTCTCCCCGGCTCAACAAACTCCGTCCGGGTGATTACCACGTCCGGGTCATTGACCGGCTGAGCTGAGCTGGAGGCCTCCGGGTTAGCAGAAGCTTCTGCTATTGGCTTGTCTGTTGGAGCAGTGGCTTCAGGAGCGGAGGCAGCTGGCGGTTCTTGAGCGGCTACCTCCGGTTCAGGCAAGTCCGGCTCTTCGACCGGCTTGTTCTTCTTCGCCCTTTTGCTGAGTTTTGCCTGGGCACTGAAAAGACAAAAAGGTTAAGCACAAAAGTGTAAGTAAGGACAAGTATAACATGAGATGATCATCATTACCCGGGCACGGTCTTGAAAGCCGGCAGGTTCGACTGCATAGAGTCGCCAGAAGATGGGGAAGTTTCCTGATAATTTGAGTCAGAAGAGTTGAGCGGTTGACGTATAACACCCGCCAAAGGATGAAAAGGGTACAAGTTTGAGATCACCTCGGTCCGGCGTTTCCTCGACGCGTCGGGTAAACCGGAAGAGAGGTCGGCGTCCTTGTTGGTCCGGGTGTGCCGCCGGCTCTCATGAATCTGTTGCTTCAAAAGAAATTGAGGATCTTGATAAGCTAAAGGATGTGAAAATCTTACTTTTCGGGTTACCCTTCGGACTTTCAGCCTTGGCAAGGGCTCCGAGTCGGAGGAAACTATCGTTACCTCTTCAACCACCGGGTTACTGGCTCCGGTGTCATCCTGTTGATGAACAGTATTGATAAGGCGGACAGAAATAAACAACAAACACAACAAAAGCTTACAGGTTCAGAGGTTACCTCTGACTCGGAGCTGTCGCTTAGTTGCAGCAGCTCTGAAGCAGTAGGCCTGCTTCCTTTCTTGCGGGGAGCGGCTCTCTTGGCGGCTTTCTTGGCTTTCCTGGCCTTCTTGGCCGCCTCATGGTCATATTTGACCTTCCAGAATTTGTCATCAGCCTGAACAATACAATGATGATTTCTTAAAGATTCAGATAAAAGTTATCTACAGAAGAAGATAAAATGTTCAGATCAGCGGCTTACTGCTGGGGCTGGATTGGTCTTGCAGAAGGGGGCTAACCCGGTCCTCCCGCAGTCTGCCAAGCTCTCGTTCAAGAGAGCCTTGGTCATGTCTTCAGCAACGTCTTCAGGAAGATCGTTGCGGCTGTGTCGCAGGGGGTCATCTTTCCGGCCTGTGTACTCACACATTAAGCCGGGGCGGCGGCTCAGGGGGATCACCCGCCACGAGATCCAGACCCGGACCAGATCAATTCCGTTGAGACCATTGCCCAGGAGAGCCTTGATTTTGTTGATGGTGGGGAGCAGAGGTTGGCGCTCCGCCTGAGTTAACTTGTCAGACAGAGGGTGAGTCGGCTCCAGACGTGAAGGGCGAAAGCCGGGCAGCGGGCTCTCGTCAGCCGGCGACGTGTCTTGGCAATAGAACCACGTCTGGTTCCAGTCCTTTGGGTGGCTTGGCGGCTCGGCGTAAGGGAAAAGGCAGTCCCTCCTCGCTGGATGGAGATGCCACCAAGTTCCAAGCTTGGCCCGTTGGCGCACTCGTTCTGACGGTTCAGGTAGGAGAGCTCTCTGAAGAGCAGCAGGCTGGGTTCTTCTCCAAGGTAGACCTCGCAGAACACTTGGAAATTGCATATGTTGGACACCGAGTTGGGTCCTATATCTTGTGGCCGCAGGTCAAAGAAATTCAATACATCCTTGAAGAACTTTGAGCCGGGCGGTGCAAAGCCCCGGCTCATGTGATCCGCAAAAATCACTACCTCCCCGTCCTTTGGCTGTGGTCTCTCCTCTGACGGGTCAGGGGCACGGTAGGACATGACGTCCTTCTTAGGCAGGTAACCTGACTTGACAAAATCCGCTAAAGTCTCGTCGGTGACATTGGACCTCATCCAATTGCAAGTGATGGATGCTTTAGGAGCTTTGGGAGGCATGGTGAAAGTCGGCAGCCTATGATAAAAGGAAACGTCCGGTTTAATTATAAGCCGGAGGAAATTTACAGTTCAATGTTAAAGTGGCGGCTTATGGAGGGGACTAATGATATATGTCTAAGCGCATCGGGTTATCTAAGCCGCTGGTGTGCTTTAGAGTAATTCAAATCGTCTACAGCCTTGTTGTAAGAGAGCCGGAAAATCTTACGGCGCGTGGTTTCCTTTGAGCCGGAAGGTTCTACGGCGCGTGATTTCTTTAAACCGGAAATGTAAACCGCCATGACTCAACGAGTGCAATTTTTACTAAGTATGGTAAAAACAGGTTTCAGACATTGCAGTAAATAATTTGGATCAAAATGGTCGGTCAAAAGGAAAGTTCCTAGACCTAAAAACAGACGCAGGGGAAGTTCTTGGGCTCGAACAAGGCCTTTATGCAGTAAAAAGAGGTCTACTTGCATTTGAAATGAGTACTAAACAGCCGCCGCATTGGTTCTATACTATCCTAAGATCAAGAAGAGGCAGTAAAAATCAAAACTACCGAGGGCCGCGAAGAATGGCGAAGAACATGGGAAGAACAGGAAGAAGCTCCACGGTGGATCTGTTCTACGGGGCCGCAAGAACTTACAGGGGCTGGTGAGTCGCGGAAGTCGCCGCCGTTCTCTGGACACAACAGGTTGATGCAGCGGCCGGAGTCGGTGAGGACGAGAAGACCCGCGGCGGCGACGGCAATAGAGCTCGAGCGGAAGAACAATGGTGCGAGGAGGAAGACGGGTGGCTCAAGGCCCGTCGGGCCGGACTATTTATAAGGGCGAGCTCATAAGTGGGTGCGAGAAACGAGGAGGCCATGGCGCGGTTATCTCGCCCGAGAGGCGCCTCGATTTTCGGGATAGCAGTAAAGATAAGATCCATTGCGGATCTGGTGGAGTAAAAAATGGACTTAATGGAAGATGACGTCACGGCGGATTACCCGAAGTCCAGAGGATGACGTCACGCCGGGTTATGGCCTTCACACAATTGTAAGCCGGAGGTTTTCTGTCGAAAGAATTGAAGATTGACATGAGCCGGCTCAAATCAATCTGGGGCCTAATGTTGAGGATATAAACCTTAGAGTCACCCGCCAGGAGGGTCCGGGTTACTCCTAAGAGTCATCACCTGAAGCCCGGCGCCAAGCTTGAAGACGGTGGGCCAAAGGTGGGCTTAAGACCCGGATATGGCTTAAGGCCTGTAGTTGTAACCGTCATTATGGTAGAACTTGTAGTATAAGGCAAGAATAGTTGAGAGTCCGAGCCGGACACTCTTATGAGCCGGCCGGGACTCTGAGAGCTGCTGGGCGTCAACCTCTCTATATAAAGGGGCGACCCGGCGGCGGTTTAAAAAAAAGAAAGATCTCATCGAGAGCCAGGCATAGCGGTTAAGCTTCCTGGTCATCGAAACCCTAATCAATACCACCTCAACTGGACGTAGGCTTTTACCTTCACCGTAAGGGGCCGAACCAGTATAAACCCTCGTGTTCCTTGTCCCGTTTAACCCCTTCAAGCTTCCTAGCAGCGATGGCTCCACGACTAAGTCCTAGCTTGAGGACATCTGCCGTGACAATTCCACGACAGATGGCAAGGTGAACAAAGGTATATGTGATATACATGTTATTGATGTGTACCTTACTAATACTCGCAGTAGCACCTCAGTATTTGATACTGGTTCTGTTGCTAATATTTGCAACTCGAAACAGGGACTACGGATTAAGCGAAGATTGGCTAAGGACGAGGTGACGATGCGCGTGGGAAATGGTTCCAAAGTCGATGTGATCGCGGTCGGCACGCTACCTCTACATCTACCTTCGGGATTAGTTTTAGACCTGAATAATTGTTATTTGGTGCCATCGTTGAGCATGAACATTATATCTGGATCTTGTTTGATGCGAGACGGTTATTCATTTAAATTAGAGAATAATGGTTGTTCTATTTATATGAGTAATATCTTTTATGGTCATGCACCCTTGAAGAGTGGTCTATTTTTGTTGAATCTCGATAGTAGTGATACACATATTCATAATATTGAAGCCAAAAGATGCAGAGTTGATAATGATAGTGCAACTTATTTGTGGCACTGCCGTTTAGATCATATTGGTGTAAAGCGCATGAAGAATGTCCATACTGATGGACTTTTGGATTATGAATCACTTGGTACTTGCGAACCGTGCCTCATTGGCAAGATGACTAAAACGCCATTCTCCGGAACTATGGAGCGAGCAACAGATTTGTTAGAAATCATACATACAGATGTATGTGGTCCGATGAATGTTGAGGCTCGCGGCGGGTATCGTTATTTTCTCACCTTCACAGATGATTTAAGCAGATATGGGTATATCTACTTAATGAAACATAAGTCTGAAACATTTGAAAAGTTCAAAGAATTTCAGAGTGAAGTGGAAAATCATCGTAACAAGAAAATAAAGTTTCTACGATCTGATCGTGGAGGAGAATATTTGAGTTACGAGTTTGGTCTACATTTGAAACAATGCGGAATAGTTTCGCAACTCACGCCACCCGAAACACCACAGCGTAATGGTGTGTCCGAATGTCGTAATCATACTTTACTAGATATGGTGCGATCTATGATGTCTCTTACTGATTTACCGCTGTCATTTTGGGGTTATGCTTTAGAGACGGCTGCATTCACGTTAAATAGGGCACCATCAAAATCCGTTGAGACGATGCCTTATGAACTGTGGTTTGGCAAGAAACCAAAGTTCTCGTTTCTTAAAGTTTGGGGTTGCGATGCTTATGTGAAAAGGCTTCAACCTGATAAGCTCGAACCCAAATCGGAGAAATGTGTCTTCATAGGATACCCAAAGGAAATTGTTGGGTACACCTTCTATCACAGATCTGAAGGCAAGACTTTTGTTGCTAAATTTGGATCCTTTCTAGAGAAGGAGTTTCTCTCGAAAGAAGTGAGTGGGAGGAAAGTAGAACTTGATGAGGTAACTGTACCTGCTCCCTTGTTGGAAAGTAGTTCATCACAGAAACCAGTTCCTGTGACACCTACACCAATTAGTGAGGAAGTTAATGATATTGATCATGAAGCTTCAGATCAAGTTACTACCGAACCCCGTAGGTCAACCAGAGTGAGATCCGCACCAGAGTGGTACGGTAATCCTGTTCTAGAGGTTATGTTGCTAGACCATGACGAACCTACGAACTATGAAGAAGCGATGGTGAGCCCAGATTCCGCGAAATGGCTTGAGGCCATGAAATCTGAGATGGGATCCATGTATGAGAACAAAGTGTGGACTTTGGTTGACTTGCCCAATGATCGGCAAGCCATTGAGAATAAATGGATCTTCAAGAAGAAGACTGACGCTGGCAGTAATGTTACTGCCTACAAAGCTCGACTTGTTGCAAAAGGTTTTCGACAAGTTCAAGGGATTGACTACGATGAGACTTTCTCACCCGTAGCGATGCTTAAGTCTGTCCGAATCATGTTAGCAATTGCCGCATTTTATGATTATGAAATTTGGCAAATGGATGTCAAAACTGCATTCCTGAATGGATTTCTGGAAGAAGAGTTGTATATGATGCAACCGGAAGGTTTTGTCGATCCAAAGGGAGCTAACAAAGTGTGCAAGCTCCAGCGATCCATTTATGGACTGGTGCAAGCCTCTCGGAGTTGGAATAAACGTTTTGATAGTGTGATCAAAGCATATGGTTTTATACAGACTTTTGGAGAAGCCTGTATTTACAAGAAAGTGAGTGGGAGCTCTGTAGCATTTCTAATATTATATGTGGATGACATATTGTTGATTGGAAATGATATAGAATTTCTGGATAGCATAAAAGGATACTTGAATAAGAGTTTTTCAATGAAGGACCTCGGTGAAGCTGCTTATATATTGGGCATCAAGATCTATAGAGATAGATCAAGACGCTTAATTGGACTTTCACAAAGCACATACCTTGACAAAGTTTCTAAGAAGTTCAAAATGGATCAAGCAAAGAAAGGGTTCTTGCCTGTGTTACAAGGTGTGAAGTTGAGTCAGACTCAATGCCCGACGACTGCAGAAGATAGAGAGAAAATGAAAGATGTTCCCTATGCTTCAGCCATAGGCTCTATCATGTATGCAATGCTGTGTACCAGACCTGATGTGTGCCTTGCTATAAGTTTAGCAAGGAGATACCAAAGTAATCCAGGAGTGGATCACTGGACATCGGTCAAGAACATCCTGAAATACCTAAAAAGGACTAAGGATATGTTTCTCATTTATGGAGGTGACAAAGAGCTAGTCGTAAAAGGTTACGTCGATGCAAGCTTTGACACTGATCCGGACGATTCTAAATCACAAACCGGATACGTATTTACATTGAACGGTGGAGCTGTCAGTTGGTGCAGTTCTAAACAAAGCGTTGTGGCGGGATCTACGTGTGAAGCGGAGTACATAGCTGCTTCGGAAGCAGCAAATGAAGGAGTCTGGATGAAGGAGTTCATATCTGATCTAGGTGTCATACCTAGTGCATCGGGTCCAATGAAAATCTTTTGTGACAATACTGGTGCAATTGCCTTGGCAAAGGAATCCAGATTTCACAAGAGAACCAAGCACATCAAGAGATGCTTCAACTCCATCCGGGATCAAGTCCAGGTGGGAGACATAGAAATTTGCAAGATAC
The DNA here is from genome assembly GCF_018294505.1 of Triticum aestivum. NCBI lineage: Eukaryota > Viridiplantae > Streptophyta > Magnoliopsida > Poales > Poaceae > Triticum > Triticum aestivum. The sequence goes on from NC_057808.1 coordinate 437,340,986, forward strand.
ATACGGCTCTGAATGTTGCAGACCCGTTGACTAAGCCTCTTCCATGAGCAAAACATGATCAGCACCAAGGCTCCATGGGTGTTAGAATCATTACTGTGCAATCTAGATTCTTGACTCTAGTGCAAGTGGGAGACTGAAGTAAATATGCCCTAGAGGCAATAATAAATTTATTATTTATTTCCTTATATCATGATAAATGTTTATTATTCATGCTAGAATTGTATTAACCGGAAACATAATACTTGTGTGAATACATAGACAAACAGAGTGTCACTAGTATGCCTCTACTTGACTAGCTCGTTAATCAAAGATGGTTATGTTTCCTAGCCATGAACATGAGTTGTCATTTGATTAAAGGGATCACATCATTAGGAGAATGATGTGATTGACTTGACCCATTCTGTTAGCTTAGCACTTGATCGTTTAGTATTCTGCTATTGCTTTCTTCATGACTTATACATGTTCCTATTACTATGAGATTATGCAACTCCCGTTTATCGGAGGAACACTTTGTGTGCTACCAAACGTCACAACGTAACTGGGTGATCATAAAGGTGCTCTACAGGTGTCTCCAAAGGTACTTGTTGGGTTGGCGTATTTCGAGATTAGGATTTGTCACTCCGATTGCCGGAGAGGTATCTCTGGGCCCTCTCGGTAATGCACATCACTATAAGCCTTGCAAGCAATGTGACTAATGAGTTAGTTGCGGGATGATGTATTACGGAACGAGTAAAGAGACTTGCCGGTCACGAGATTGAACTAGGTATTGAGATACCGACGATCGAATCTCGGGCAAGCAACATACCGATGACAAAGGGAACAACGTATGTTGTTATGCGGTTTGACCGATAAAGATCTTCGTAGAATATGTAGGAGGCAATATGAGCATCCAGGTTCCGCTATTGGTTATTGACCGGAGACGTGTCTCGGTCATGTCTACATAGTTCTCGAACCCGTAGGGTCCGCACGCTTAAAGTTCGATGATGGTTATATTATGACTTTATGTGTTTTGATGTACCGAAGGTAGTTCGGAGTCCCGGATGTGATCACGGACATGACGAGGAGTCTTGAAATGGTCGAGACGTAAAGATCGATATATTGGACGACTATATTTGGATACCGGAATGGTTTCGGTGAGATCGGGATAATACCGGAGTACCGGGAGGTTATCGGAACCCCCCGGGAGGTATATGGGCCTTAGTGGGCTTTAGTGGAAAGGAGGGGAAGGGAGCAAGGGAGGGGGCGCCCCCCCCCCCAAGCCCAATCCGAATTGGGAGGGGGGCCGGCCCTCCCTTTCCTTCCTCCCTCCTTCCTCTTCCTTCCCTCTCCCTCTCCAAATAGGAAAAGGAGGAGTCCTACTCCCGGTGGGAGTAGGACTCCCCCCTTGGGCGCGCCTCCTCCCCTTGGCCGGCCCTCTCCTCCCCCCTTTATACACGGAGGAGAGGGGCACCCCATAGACACAACAATTGATCTCTTGGATCTTTTAGCCGTGTGCGGTGCCCCTCTCCACCATAGTCCACCTCGATAATATCGTAGCAGTGCTTAGGCGAAGCCCTGCGTCTGTAGCAACATCATCATCGTCACCACGCCATCGTGCTGACGGAACTCTCCCTCAAAGCTCGGCTGGATCGGAGTTCGCGGGACGTCATCGAGTTGAACGTGTGCAGAACTCGGAGGTGCCTTGCGTTCGGTACTTGATCGGTCGGAACGTGAAGACGTACGACTACATCAACCGCGGTGTGCTAACGCTTCCGCTTTCGGTCTACGAGGGTACGTGGACACACTCTCCCCTCTCGTTGCTATGCATCACCATGATCCTGTGTGCGCGTAGGAAATTTTTTGAAATTACTGCGTTCCCCAACATTGCTTCCCCTTCCTCTTCGGGGAAAATCCCAACACAGCTCACAAGTAGCAACCATCTTGGGCTACCGCGAATCTTGGTAGGAGTCCGGCCGGTTGGTGACCTAATCATCTCTTCTCTGAGCTCCCCAACAACATAGAGTACTTTCTTGAAGTACCTGGAGATGGTCTCCACTGATCTCCTGAAGGTGTTGCGTACAACACTGACCTCTGGTTATTACCAACAACATGGAGTAACATGGCCACTTGCTCTTCCACGATGGTGTGGATGCTATCTTCTAGCAATCCTCTGCTCCTGAACGTCTGAACAAGCCTGATGAAAGGTGCTCTTTTCATTCGAAGCATCCACAGAGCCTCTGTGTTGTTACAGTGGTAGATGTAGTTCAGAATTGCTATCCTCTCATGATCCCAGATTAACATCGGACCATACCGGATGAGAGGTTTGTAATTCCGATGAACAACTCTCTTATGGACTAACAAGATATGCCTGAACCACAGCTATCAGCGCTGCTGCCTGAACTAAAAGCTTCGTCTGTTCATCGACAACCTAAGCGACACCCATGATGCGGTCAGTAATGGCGCAATCGACCCTAAACGCTCATACCGAATGACCTAACAGAGGAGGGGGAGGGGTAGCTTACCAGCTTCGGGGGCGGTGGAGACATGGCCGATATGAGGTTGGTCGGACGGAGTCGAAGAAGAAGGGGAGAAGCAGCTGCCGCTGCCGGGGACTGCTGCTGCAGCCACCAACGCCGCCGCCGCTGCCGTCGTAGCTGCAGATCTGAGTCGTCATCGTTGCCGGTGCCAATAACAAAGGAGAGCTTGTCCTATAGCCAGGGGTGAGCGAGTAAAAGGGTTGGTGAGGGTATATTTCACGCCATCCCGCCTCCGCCAATTCCCCCCCCCCCTCCCGCCATCTCCAATCGAATCCCCCCTACACTGCACCTATGCTGCGTCTTCCTTTTGCGCTCGCTGGAATCGGCCAATTCAAGCGGCCCGAGCGAGCCAGACTCTAGGGTGCTTTAAGTTCCATACCGATGCAAAGCCTTGCACGCAACCAAACGATCCATTTTCATCCCACCCCAAATCTGACTGGGCTGTATACAGCCTACCAAACAACTCGTCCACTCCTTCTTATCTTGCAGTAAAGGGCATTAACAAGAACGCCAGGGGCACCTATGGCACGATCATTCATGAGATCAGGAAGAGGGCAGAGAGTTTCAACACCCATATCTTGTATGAAGGGCGCCGTTCCAATAACGATGCGCATAGCTTAGCCAAATACTCCCTAAGACTAGATCAGGGGCGCCATGTGTGGCTTTTACACCCCCACGATCCAGCATGTATCCCACAAACTGTGGTTTTTGATGAATAAAATTTATGTTCATCCCTCCAAAAAAAAAAACTCCTTCTTATCGTCCAGACCAGAAGCGTGAACCATAACGGCGAAGGTCGTTGACGGCGTCAGCGACCGGCTCCGGTCTACTACGAAACCATCACGCTGCAAACACACAAGCGAAGCTAGCCCGCACAAGCTAAGCTCATTGACTTTTCCACCTCCCATCCCCTCCCCTCCCCTCTCGATTTGCCCTGCCAAGCTCGTGGTCCCACCCCCCCCCCCCCCCCCCCCCCCCCCCCCCCCGCCGCACTCGGAGCGCCGGCCACCGGGCCCGGCCGCGGATGGACGCGCCTTCGTCTCCGAGGAAGCTGCAGGGCCCGCGACCGCCGCGGCTCAAAGTGCGGCAGGAGTCGCACGCCATCAAGAAGCCCTCCGGGGCGCCCGAGCAGTCCCAGGCGCAGGGGCATGGCCGGCGGGAGCAGCAGCGAGGGCAGGAGGTGCGCGTCGACGCCAATCGCAGGAACTTCAGGGAGGTTGTGCAGTATCTGACCGGTGGCGTTCCAGCCTCCGACTCGATTGTGCAGCAGCTAGTGGGTCAAGGGTCTGCATCTCAGACCCAGGACTTCCAGATCGTCGAGGCCGTGGAGGGGCTGCCGCGGGAGCTGCTGCTCTCGCCTTCCGCTGCAGTGTCCCCGGCGGCGAGGCTGGCATCCATCGAGAGGTCCGTCCGGCCAGTGCCCGCACAGCAGCCGGAAGTCATAGACTTGACGGACGACAGATTCGATGACGGCGGCCTCGTGGCGGTTGTCGATGATGACTGGCTCAGTTTGAGGTGCGCTTCGCCGCCGTCGCCGCCGCCGCCAGAATCGACCTCGGGGCAGTTCTCACCGCAAGGTCAGAAATCAGCCAAGCAGCGTTCGCAAACAGTCAGTGATATCAGCCATTCACAGGTCAAGCAAGCGCGTCAGACCAAGAAGAGAATTCAACAACTACAGGCTCCTGTCTGCGCTATGGCGGACGCCATGTTCAGGCTCCCAGAGAAGCTGGACGGGTTACTGTCCAGCCATGGCCAAATGCTGCCCCGGGGCGTGGAGGAGGAGATACCTCTCATCAAGCAAGATCTGGAGAAGATGGTTGCCATTCTCCAGCAGCACGATGACTCCGGAGCAGAGGACTGTGCTATGACGGCCAAGTGCCTGGCCAAGGAGGTGCGCGAGCTCTCATACGACATGGAGGACAGCGTCGACCAGTACGAGCAGGCCGCCACCACCAGTAGATGGATAGCTCCCCGCCTTAAAAAGCACAAGTTTGCTCGTCGTAGAGTTACACGGCTTCCGGAGAAACTCAGGTGGCGGCTATGGATGGCCAACAAGATGAGGGAGTTCAGCTTGCGCTCGCAGGAGGCGCTTCAGCGGTACAGCTTGTTTAACCACCATGGTGACAATGGCATCAGAGCTGCTGCCATTGGTGGCACTGGCAGCAGCACTCCTCCTAGACATGATACGTGTTTTGGCTCTTGGTACCCCACGCCGTATGAGGAGCTTGTTGGTATAGGTGAACATGTGAATAATCTTGAAGCGTGGCTGGGTAGGGATGGAGAGCAGAGGCTCAAGGTGGTGACTGTTGTTGGATCTGGAGGGATTGGTAAGAGCACGCTTGTCAAAGAGCTGTACCGTAGAATCAGAGGGCAATTCGAGTGCCGGGCATTTGTGAGGACGTCCCGGAAGCCTGACATCAGGAGGCTTCTCATCAGCATGCTCTCACAAGTCCGGCCACACCAAACCTCTCACACTTGGAAATTGCATAGTCTAATTGCCGACATCAGGACACATCTCCAAGATAAGAGGTATACATGTTTCTCTATTGATTCATATAAGAATTGCATTTTCTGGACTTCTGTGTATGTAGCTATGCGGGGCCACTTTCTTTTTCTTTCTAGTCCAGTAAGGATAGAATGACAGAGTTCTGATTTGCTATTAGGCTGACAACTGTGCTAAAACATTCCTCAGGTACTTGATTGTAATTGATGATGTATGGGCTACGCAAACTTGGGATATAGTTAGCCGTGCCTTGCCAGATGGTAATCTTTGCAGTGGAGTACTTATAACTACAGAAATAGATGATGTAGCTCTGAAATGTGGTGGTTATGACTCTAAGTATGTTCTTCCGATGAAACCACTTGGTCACGATGATTCAAGCAAATTATTTTTCAGAACAGCTTTTGGTCCACAATATGAATGTCCTCCAGAACTCAGTGATGTTGCAAATAATATAATAAGGAAATGTGCTGGTTTCCCATTAGCAGTGGTTACTGTTGCTGGTCTTTTAGTAAACCAGATGGGCAAACCAGAGCAGTGGGATTTTGTGAATAAATCCTTAGGTTATGGTTTGAGGAAAAATCCTGCTCCAGAGGGGATGAAACAAGTACTAAACCTTAGTTACAACAATCTTCGTCTGCATTTGAAGGCATGCCTGATGTATCTCAGTATATATGAAGAGGACTACATAATTCAGAAGAATGATTTGGTAAAGCAATGGATAGCTGAAGGATTTATCCATGCGACAGAAGAGAAAGATATGGTGGAAATATCAAGGATATGTTTTGATGAGCTCATCAGTAGCAGAATGATCGAACCTGTACATATAAATGACACCGGTGATGTTTTGTCTTGCACAGTGCATCACATGGTACTTGATTTTATTACACACAAGTCCTTGGAAGAGAATTTCGTCACTGCAATAGATCATTGTCAGACAACTGCACGACTCGCAGACAAAGTTCGTCGGCTGTCTCTTCACTTTGGTAATGCAGAAGCGACGCCACCAACAAATATGAGACTATCACAAGTTCGCACTCTCGCATATTTCGGGGTAATCAAGTGTTTGCCTTCCATTGTGGAGTTTGGACTTCTTCAAATTCTAATCCTGCATCTTTGGGGCGATGATGATAGCATCAGTTTTGATCTCACTGGAATATCTGAGCTTTTTCGGCTGAGATATTTACACGTCACATGTAATGCCACCTTGGAAGTACCACAAACTCAGATACGAGGTCTACGATATTTGGAGACACTGAAAATAGATGCAAGAGTAAGTGCTGTTCCATCGGACATTGTTCATTTGCCGGGCTTATTGCACCTAAGTCTTCCTGTTGAGATAAATCTGCCCAATGGTATTGGCCGCATGACATCACTTTGCACACTTGAATGTTTTGATATAAGTGTTAACTCAGTAGAGAATGTGCACAGCCTTGGTGAGCTGACAAATCTTCATGATCTTCGACTCACCTGTTCTACAGTACATTCTTGTTATCTAACGAGCAAAATGGATAGTATGTGTTCCATTCTGACGAAACTCAGCAACCTCAGGTCTCTAACTCTGGAGCCTTCAAGTATTCTGGATGTTGGACCTTCAAGCATGAGCATTTCCTGTGACGGGTTGAGCAGTGTATCCTCTCCTCCAGCGTGTCTTCAGACGTTTGAGTGGTTGCCGCGCATTTGCACCTTCTCCAGCCTCCCCAAGTGGATTGGACGTCTCAGCAAGCTCTGCATTTTAAAGATTGGGGTTAGGAAACTAGCGAACAATGATTTTGATATTCTCAGAGGATTGCCTGCACTCACAGTTTTGTCGCTGCATATCCGAACAAAGCCTGCAAAAAGGATTCTCTTCAATAAGATAGGATTCTCAGTTCTCAAGTACTTCAAGTTCAGGTGCCGTGCACCTTGGCTGGAATTTGAGGTGGACGCAATGCCTAATCTTTTGAAACTCAAGCTACGTTTTGATGCCCATGGAGTAGATCAACATGGTACTATACCTGTTGGCATCGTGCACTTAACAGGCCTGAAGGAAATGTCTGCAAAAATTGGGGGTGCTGGTGCCAATGACCCTGATAGAAGGGCTGCAGAATCAGCTTTGATTGATGCTATTAAGATGCATCCGGCATGTCCCACCTTGAGCATACATTGTTTAGATGCGATGTTCAGTGGTGAAGATGATGATATCAAGAAGGAAGACTCAATTGAACACATGACTCTGCAAAAGCAATACGATGTCAAGAAGGAAGACTCAATTGAACACATGACTCTGCAAAAACAATATGGTATCAAGAAGGAAGACTCAATTGAACACACGACTCTGCAAGAACAATATGATATCAAGAACGAAGACTTAATTGAGCACATGACACTGCAAATACAAAATGATATCAAGAAGGAAGACTCCTATAAACAGCACGGATTTCTTCAAAAGGACTACAGGTACGATGCAAACAAACATGCTGTCATCAGGTATTGATTTTTGTAAGGAGATCTGTCAGTTTAATCTCTAAGTAAAGCTTAAAAAAATCTAATGCGGTGTAACTATTTTGCATGGACATTAGTTTGCACCTAAATATACCTAAATAACTTCTACTAATTAGTTGTTGAAGATAAATTAGTTTGACGACGTACATTTTCTATGGTATCTTCTGTTTCGGAATAGTAGTAGAAAATGATTTCTAGATAACATCTGTTGCACAGACAACTGAATATTCCTTCAGTTTCGGTCGATTTCCATGACCCTTGATTCCCACAGTATGACCTTATCTATGATCTCAGAAAGCAATTCTGAAATTTGAGACGACTGACCGAAACCTAGTATATAGTAGGCAATTGTTCATTAGTGACTCTGTATCTCATTTATCTCTATGATCTCATGAGCACAACCATAACGAGTGTAGGAAGACCCTGCCCAAGTGGAGCACACAGGTAAGGGTGAGCTCCTTGCAGGATATTGAGGGTCACGATGATGGCTTCAGCTGGAGGAAGTATGGTCAGAAGGATATCCTCGGCTCCAGGAACCCAAGGTCAGCAATGCTCACACTGATCTCACATCAAAAGCTCATTCTTTGGTTGCCTGTCCATAAATTGCCTGTCCATAAAGGAAGGCTGACCCGAGCTCTCGCAGAGGTTACTACCGATGCACGCACCATAACACACGGGGCTGCCAAGCATTGAAGCAGCTGCAGGCCACAGATGGCGACCCACTCTTATTTAATGCCATCTATGTCGGGAACCACACATGCACTCAGGGCGCGAACTCGCAGCCACAGCCTGGGTATGAGCAGAGCTCCATCTCTGTGGGGGACAAGGCTGAGGGGAGCATTCAGAGGCTTGAGAAGATGCCGCCACGGTAGGTTTGAAGGATGGAAAAAGGAAAATTAAAATATGTCACGTGTATCTTGCTTTGAAATTTCGTGATGTAGGACGTGTCTTGGCCTTGCATCCAGTTTTTGCAGTTCTTATCTCCTCTTGCCTACACTAATAATCACTATTAGTGTCAAGAGCCATTTTTGTAGAAAGTCCTGTGTATTTTGCTTTTTGTTATAGTGACTGTAACACTTACAATATTAGGATTAGGATTCATGAAACTAAAACCAGATGCCTCTTCTGCTGCATGAATTTATGGCTCTCCTTGTCTCTTAGGAACCATATATAAGATAAAATAGTAATAAAAGAAGATTTCTGGCTAGCATCAGCATATATTCTTTTAACCTCTGACCTCATGAGCACAACCAAAATCAATGTAGGAGGTCCAAGCGAAGCATACAGGTGAGGGTGAGGTCCATGCAGGACGACTATCCGGCAGATGACGGCTATAGCTGGAGTAAGTACGGCCAGAAGGACATTCTCGGGTCCAAGCACCCAAGGTCAGACTTAACTCACCTCAGAGCACACGACATTCTTAATTTCCAGTTACTCTGTCACCGCATATGTGCACGACAGAGTCTAACCCAAGCTATTGTTAAACTAAACTCTCACAGAGGTTACTACCGGTGCGTGCACAGGCCCGAAAAGGGCTGCGAGGCAACCAAGCAGGTGCAGCGATCGGACAGCGACACACAGCTCTTTGACGTCGTGTACCACGGGGAGCACACATGCGCTGAGAATGTGCATTCGCGGGGTGAGAGTGCGCGTTCACTGCCGCATCATGTCTCTGTCTCCGCGGGGGTCATACCTCCAGCGACGTCTGAGAGCCAGGTTACCTATGAGGCGGTCAGCAGCGGAAGTACAGCCGGGATCCACTTCATGTCCCCGGCAACGTCTGCGGGTAGCCAGGTTACCTACGAGAGTGGCAGCAGAAGTACGACAACGGGTCGATTCATCTCCCCGGGGATGTCAGAGAGCCAGGTTGCCTACGCCGAATTTTGGACTTGGCCCAATAATGTTGACTTTATGCTGAACTCCCCGATAAACGAAAGGCTGGACCTGAATGCTGATTTTGTGGATGAAACTGGCCCTTCTGACTTTGACTGAATATGCTAACACCGGTCCAAGGACAAATATAACAATGCTTTCTGGGAAATTCCAGATTTCCTGAGCAACGAACCGAGGCTGGAAAACCTATATATGTTGCCTGCTTTTATCCGAAGCTGTCTGTCTGATGACAGTCAGGAATTCAACAACCAATTCAAGCTGCAGGAGGTTTGATGTGCGAATAACTGGATTCCTATACCTGAAGCTGACATAGGACTGCAAGGTCAGCTTTTTATTTGCATATATACTCATCTTGCCCGTGCTTTCCGTAGGTGCTAATTGGATTATGATACTCTTACATACATTGTACCAGCTGTAAACTTAGTTATTCAGGACTGAACATATGTATTTTGTGACATTCTCTGTAAGTTAATTCCCACTTTTCTAGTACAAATGTAATAATGATATTTAAGTGTTAAGACACTTCTCTCAGAACGTGCAATGCTGCAAGTGTATGCCATCTGTTTGGTACTCCCTCCGTTCACAAATACCCCCTCTCCCTCTGTCTCAAAATGTAAGACCTTTTTAGTGTCAAAAAGCGTCTTACATTTCGAGACGGAGGGAGTATTAAGATGTTTTGGATTCAATATGGACTACAACGGACTGAAATGAGTGAACGAACACACTAAAACGTGTATATACACATCCAAATCAGAAAAAGGTTATAACATCTTATATTTATGATCGGAGGGAGTACCTTTTTATTGGATAGTAATAATGATCTGTTTGCTACTTGGCTGGATAATCAGCCGTTACTGAACGAAGACCAAAACCCTACCGCTACCTACAAGATTTATTAACTATAGGTGGATCAGTGAGCTGCTAATGACATTATATAAACTTTCCTTTAGTTTTTTTTCCCATTTGGAAGTTCTAACTTTCCCAGAACGAGAGATGTTGTACAAGTTGTAACCATTCATGCAAGGAAAACGTTCTAAATCAAGCGGTTGATTTCTCCATCGCGCAAACCGCCTCGCGTTCCAACCACGTGTCCCTCTGTGGCCCACATACCGCTCGCTCTCTTCCCACCTTATCTCTTCCATAGCCGCACTCTTCCTCGCTTGCTCCCTCTCCTGCGTTTCATTCCCTCCGCCCACGAAGCAGCCGCCAGCGCCGCTGCAATCCGCTGTCGTGCCGCAGCAGCCGTCCCCGTCGACGCTGCATCGCCGCACCCCGCCATAGCCGACGGCGCTACACTGCAGCAGCATCGCAACTTTCCGTCGTCCTCGCCACAGCTTCCGCCGTGGGCGCCGTGTTGCGTCGCGGCACCCGTCATCGGCATAACTGCACCGCGACATCTGTCATGGCCGTCGGTTCTGCATCTTAGCATCCCGCATTGCATCACAGCTTTCGCCGCAGCTTCGGCCATGGTCGCAGCACCTGTCGCCGCCGATAGAGCTTTGTTGGGGGCCATCGATGTTGCGATGAAGCTCCGTCGAGGTCGTCCAGTGTTGCAATGGAGCTTCATCTGAGGGCCACCCGTGATGCAATGGAGCATCACTAGTGGCCGCCGGGATTGCGATGAAGCAGCATCGAAGCGGCTTGTGCTTCAATGGAGCATCGCCGGCGGCGTCGGGAGCTGCGATGGAGCGCCGCGGCGTCGATGTTGTCGCTGCATGAAGCAACGCCGGTCGCTCCCCGGGCTCAGGTGCAGCCCTCGTCGGCAGCTCCCGGTGATGCAAGATCGAAGGAGAGAAGGAGGGCTGATGTGCGATGCGGGGAGGAGATCGTGCAAACTGGCGGTGGGGAAGGATCCGACTGTTGGTGGGGCTGATTAAACGGTCAGCGAGGCGGTTTAAATCTTCACGACAACAGCCGGTTGATTTGTAGCACCGGCCTTCATGCAAACGTTAACTCTACAACAACAAAAGAAACCTTTTCTGTGGAAAAAGTTACCCTACTTTTTCTTCTTCTGAGAAGCTTTACCCTGCTTGAACTTGCCCCCATACCAATACCACTCTGGTAGGTGATGTTCTCTCTCTTGAAATAGTTAGTGTGACTGCGCGAACAAGCATGCCAGACTGACCATTCTCCAGAATCTAACAAGCAGCTACTTCATGACCAAGCCCTACGCATGGCGCCACCGCGCCGCCTTCAAAGCTGCTGCATGGCCTCGCGACGGAGCTCATGAACACTCTCATGACTTCCACGGAGGCATCTCTCCGGAGCAAGCACATGGCGTACTCCAGGACCGTGGCATCGCAGGGCAGCATAATCCTCCCGTCATTGCCGCCTGCAAAGCCGAACGCCTCCTGGGACATGGTCAGGAGCTCGCTGAAGAACGCCGTGCTGGGGTATGCCAGCGGCACCTCAAACCGCGCACTGTTGTCGGCCGTGTACACCACACAGTGGCCCTTCATCGCCACCGACGGCGACAACGCTGTGCTGCACTCATTCTCTATGATGGACCCTTTCGCCGCTGCTGTCGTGGTCCGGGTGAGCCTCTTCCTCCCCATGGCCGCCATCCTTTGCCAGTTCTTTGCCATCTGAGCAAGTCTCTTGGCACTGACCATGGCTGTGTTTCCTCCTCCTTGTGTTTCTTTCTTGGCTAGGTGTGGTAATGCCGCCTTGGCTTGTGGTGGTGCTAATCTGATGGATTTATAGGTAGGGGTGAGGGAGAAAGAAAAGAGAACAAGTCAGTTTAGGTGCAGCAGCTATCCTGACAGGTTGGCAAGGGACATGGCCATGAGCACAGAACATGCAATGCTAACTGCAAGAGTGCAATGTGATCTTGATTTGATTTGTCTGGGGCCATCAGTTTGCCACTTGTTGGACAGAACTAGCAGTGTAGTCTTTGGGTATGCTTGGACATCATATCATAGCATGCTTAGGCGTATGACTGATATGGAGACCATGCATAAATTGGGTCCATTTCTGTTGTGATTGCACAGGCACATATCTTCAATGGTTTACCAAAAAAGAAGAAGAAAAAAAACTATAAGTATAAGAAGCATATGACTGATATGGAGACCATGTGTAAATTGGGTCCATTTCTGTTTGTGACTGCGCAACCACATACAAACTAATCAATTTAGGTGCCTGATTAATCATATATTACGAGATGAAATGTATAGAGTGGCCCCTGCCGAGATGGAGATATTCAGTGTGAGCTGTTCATGCAACAAGATAAAACCTCTTCAATGGTCCACACACCTAGCTAGCTACTCCCTCTGTAAAGAAATATAAGAGTGTTTAGATCACTACTTTAGTGATCCAAACGCTCTTATATTTCTTTACGGAGGGAGTACAAGATTACAAGTAGCTCATGTTTGGTAGCTGAACTATTGTTTTGACATGATTTATTTTCAAAAAGAAAAAAATGCGAGGAAAAGGGAAAAAAAATCTGAACATAACAAGATCGATGTCCTGTGGAAAAATTCTAAACATTTTTGCACGAGTGGACTTCACTTGATCACGGTTTCATAATATATCACTTCGGCAAATCAGACTCTTCTGGCGACAATCAGACTCTGGGTGACCTGACCGGGAGCAGTAACCACAGAAGGTGTCACGGCGCGAGGTACCCTTCTCAACATAAGGAGGGTGACTCACCCCCCCCCCCCCTCTTGAAGGAGTAGGCAGGAGCGGTGAGGCGAACAGATGGCAAAGGAGCTCGGGCAGCCAAAACTGATGGAACCACAAGTAACCCAGCAGAGCGAAGGCGGGTCTCCTCAGCACGAAGCTCAGCAAGCACCTCCGAGATAGGAACACAACCACGAGCAAGCAGGTGAGCACGTCGAGGCTCGAACTCAGAGCGGAGACGAGATAAGAACTCATGAACCCGCTGAAACTCCAAATCGGACCGTGTAGTCTGACAGCAACGGCAAGTTCCACAAACGACTGTCCGAAGAGAGTCAAGTTGATGCCAGATGGCAGAGCACTGTGAATAGAACTCATCAACAGAGGAATCACCTTGCTGGAGTGCGTGCTCCTAACGCACCACAGATAGGTAGAGAGCATCACCAGAGGGCTGATAGCGCTGACAGAGATAAGACCACATCGCTACAACTGTGCCAAGTCCCATGAACTCCGAGGCAAACTGAGGGAGGACACTCGCAGTGAGAACAGCAGCAACACGAGCATCATCATTGCACCACTGAGTGTAAGCAGACAGATCATCACGGTAGGCAGAAAGGGCATCCGAATAAGCTGACATCCGCTGATCATAAGCATCAACTGCAGCATCATCGAGAGCCTTGGCTGCATCTCGATCGGCCTGAGAAGCATCAGCAGCAAGAACCGGCGGTGCTGGCGGGGTAGGAGCCACAGGAGCAACAGGGCAAGGCGGACATGGGACCTCGCCAGAGAGAACACCCCACAGAAGAAGACCATGCATATGGATACGCATAAAACCCGCAAACTCGGCATAGTTGGTGCCATCGAAGATCACCGAGCACCGAGGAACGACGACATAGCCCGAAGAAGACATGAGGAGCCCTCTTTTTTTTTGGAGTCAACTGCTACAGTGCGCCGATCTGGATCGGGCAGACCCGCTCACGAGGGGATCGAGCGGGGAAGGAAGTAGCTTACGTGAGGCTCGAGTGAATCGAGTGGACGAGGTGGCGGATCAGGGCGCGGCCAGGAGAAGAGCAGTAGCGTGAGCTGCGGGACCCGTCCAGGCGAGAGCAGGGGAGCGCCCGCGGCTGGCCGGCAGGAGGCAGCTGCGGCCAGGCCTAGCCTGTCAACGGAGAAGGCCGGGGCGGCCGAATCCGTACGGGGAGGAGCGGCAGGAGGCGGCTGCGGCCGGGCCGAGCCCGGCAGCGGAGCAGGCCGGGGCGGCTGGATCCGCGGCAAGAAGGACCGGGCGGCCGGATCCGCGGCAAGGAGAGCCGAGCGGAGCTTGAGGCGAGGGCGGGGACGACCGGGCCGGACCTGGCAGAGAGCAGCGACAGCCACGGCAAGGGAAGAGCTAGCACAAAGTTGCAGCGTGCGGGAGAGAGGGGAACCTAACATCTGATACCATGTTGGATAAACAGCAACTGACTTTACCGAGGGCCAAAAACCAGAACATGTGATAAAGTACAGAAAAGCCCCTTATAAAATGAGGATGTACAAGAGAAACTATACACATCTAACAGGATACACCGGTTTAAGGTGCCACTAGAGTACCTCAGCACAGCGGTCTTCGGTGAGCTCCTGAGGATGTCTCAGGAGGAGTTTGGATTCGCGGGTGGAGATGACGGTCGCATCACGCTGCCCTGCGACACTGCAGTCATGGAATACGCCATGTGTTTTCTCAGGAGAGATGCCTCCACGGAAGTAGTGATGGCGTTCCTGAGCTCCATTGCAAGATCGTGCTGCTTTGATGGTGGTGTGATGGTGCCATGCGTAGGTCTTAACCATTATGTAGGTGTTTGTTAGCTTCTGAAGAATGGCAGCAAGCCAGGATCCTTGTTCTAGGCACTATTGTTTGCTCAGTGGAAGATGTAAATAAGGAAGTTAGAAGATTAGAAATGGAACAAAGTTTTGTGATGGAATTTGCAAAATGTTCAGTTCAACTGTCTGCTTTGGAGTGTGTATGCAGCGATAAAGCTTTAGTAACACAATTATAGTTGTGTGTTAACAAAGCGAGTAAATGTGTACACTTTGAAACTACATTAACGATAAAAATAACGCGTGCTGCTCTTTTAGAAAAAAAAAAACTCCAAGTCCCGCACATGTTTTTCTTGAAGAATGAGGCAGGAGCTTTGACTTTACAAGCAAACGCTCATACATTCAGGTATGCATGCATATGAGTTAGCAGCTTAGAATTACACAAAAGAAAACTTTTATTTAACAGCAAGTTCAGCTGAATAATTAATGAACACCTGCAGATTTAGTAACAGTATGACTGTATGAGAACTAGTTATCAAACACTTATATAAGAACTAAAGTTACAAAATATACCTCTGAAAACAGAGTACCTTTTTTAGCCCTTTCTGCATAAGTGAAAATGGGGGAAGCAACAATGAAATGGAGACCAAACGAGATGCTGGACTGGAGACTGGTCATGCACAGACAAGACCATGATCTGAAGAAATAACGACGTAGGTCGAAAAAGTTGATTCAGGCAGAAGTACAGCATCTGAGATCTGCCTGAACAACAACCAATCTAAGACTGAAAGTTTAGCGGCGACCGATCACGGCCATTAACGAATTACTGACCTTTTAGTCCTACGTGCCTTTTTTCATTTCAGCAAGACAGGAGTCAAATCAAAGTTTCAGATAGCAACATGATCATTGACACTGATGATATCTAAACCCAACCCATCCATAACAGAGTCACAGAACAGATCATGGCATTGTCCCTCACCAGCTTGCCACACTGACAGATTAAATGAGAGCAGACCCATGTTTTGATGCTCCAAACATTTGGCCCCATCACAATCTAATCCAAAATAATCATACTACAACACTGCATTTGATGATCCCATGGCCTTGTCCCCTGCCATCTTTTCTGATGACAACTACACTTCACCGTCACAATGTCCTTCCTCTTGGCTATAAATTCAGCAAATGGCTAAGCTCAATAGCACCACTTCATCAGCTCATCCACCACCAACAGAGCATTATAACGTCCATCGCTCACTTCTCCGAATTCCTAGCTGAAAAACAAGACCCGGAACCAACCATGGTCAGCACCAAGAGACTAGCTCAATTGGCAAAGAAGTGGCAGAGGATGGCAACAATTAAGAGGAAGAGGCTCAGCCAAAGAAGATGAAGAGTGCTGCACCTCAATAGCAGTCAAGGGCCACTGTGTCATGTACACGGCCAATGGGAGGCACTTCGAGGTACCATTGGTGTACCAGGAGCTCCTGAGGATGTCCCAGAAGGATTGGCTTTGCAAGCGATGGCAAGATCACATTGCCTTGTGATGCCAGCGTGATGGAGTATGTAATGTGCTTGCTCAGGAGAAATGCCTCTGCCGAGGTTGAGAACGTGTTGCTGAGCTCTATGGTGACATCTTCAGAAAATAAAGGAGGGGAAAAATATATAGATGCATGGTGCATGAAGTAAAATATAAGGCAGGTAATGCAACACAACAAAAGAAACATATAGACTATTAATAACATAACTTGGTGGCAAACAAATTCCATTGTACGAAATTAATTATAGCAGGCCAAGCGCACAAGGCACAATTTGATAGAACTATTACATCCATTTGAGCGACAAGTAATATGGTGGAGTGAGTACTATTTAAGAGACACTCGATCGCTGACAAGTAGCATAATACATACATAAGTAGTTGTTTTTGTTCTTGGCTTGATAACGAAATGCAGCAAACTACAGAAGGAAGCCAGATAAGGATCCATCAATGACCCTCCTGGCCCCTTCATCTTACTTTCAGCTAGCTAGCTTAACTATGGCAATCAAGCTTTTACTTTGCTTCGCGAGTGGTTGCACGTGAAGTGGCAGCGGCGTCGGCGAGGTCAATGTGCTCTTGCACGAACTTCTCCAAGGTTTTTATGTGGTCCATGAAGACCATGGAGTTAAACTCATCGACCGCCCTAGCGTCCTCACAGAGGTGGATGAAAAGGTCGAGGTGGTCATGCGTTATGAGTCTCTGTGCGGCGAGAGCGGCCTCAAGGCAGAGCTCCACAGGCGCGGTCATGGGCAGGTGCAGGGCCATCAGTGCACGGAATAGATCATTTCCATGTAGGCCAGCGAGCTGGGCAGTGGGGGAGACATCATGGCGGCGGCCTTTAGGGCTGCGCGTGGCCTGGAGGCGAGCAGTGAGGTTATCCAGCTCCCTGATGTCATTGCCGAAATTGCGAACGAAGTTGGCCAACATCTGTTTTAGACAAAAGGCGTAGATGGGGGGGCTGGAGATGCAACGTGTCGCAGCAGCGCCCAGCACCTGCCGGAGGCGTACCAGAGCATCAGGATGTGGGTGGGTGCCCCCGGCCATCTCAATAAGATGATTGCTGCTTGCCAAAATTGCCTCCATGTCCATGGCCGGCCACACAATTGACTTGAGCGATCTCCCTCACTGGTCTTGCTGCCAAGGTGATAGAAATAGGGGGGGTTAACAATCACATCAACGTAGAAATGATGATTCACAGGAAAAAGCATGGCTATTTCAGGCATGAATTTACAGAAAGAGGCCAAAGTTACAACTTCACAAAAGCTAGTTCAGGTTGTGAAACTTATGAACTGGGCCAAAGACCATGAGCCTTACAAGATGAACTAGCATTAACTGAACCCTTAAAAATATCACAAAACTGGTGTGGACTGAGTCGATTGCAAACTAGGAATAATAATAATAAATTGGCTGAAAGCCGCACAAGAATAGAGGAAGCAAATCACATCTGGATTTAGGATATAATGGAGATGGGGGCGGAGGGGCTGTCCGGCGGTGAGTGGCGGGGTTCGTGGCGGAGGGGCTGTCCGGCGGTGAGTGGCGGTGAGTGGCGGTGAGGGGCGCGCACTGCAGAAGAAGCGGTGAGGCGTCAGACGGGTGGAGAGCGAGGCGGATACATACCAGCTTTGAGGCAAATGCGAGCACCGCGGGCGGCCTTCGGCGATGAGGGGAGGCGGCGAGCGGAACTCCGGCGGCGGCGGCGGCGGACTCGAGAGTGGAGTTTAATTTGGGATGCTATTCACCCAGTCACGCAGATCACACGAGAGCCAACTACTGTTTCAACACAAATAGCAAAAAACACCCCATAAACAAAGAAATATACAGATAGAGCCCTGGGAGTATGGGAGGTCATCCAGAGTACAGCTGGCCAAACGGGCCGGTTTTTTCGGCCCGGCCCAGCAGCACGGCACGCGACGGGCCCGGCCCGGCACGGGCTAATCGGGTCGTGCCAGGCACGCATCACGCATTGGGCCATGTCTGGGCCGCCACCCTCAGCCCGCGTGCCAGCCCGGCACGATAGGACTAATCGCGGGCCGGCACGTGGCACGGCACGACACGCGGCACGGCCCGATAGGCCCGCCTCGATCGATGGGGGAGCGGGACTGCGGGAGCGGGGGAATCGGCCGGCAGGCGACAGGCAACAAGGGGAGGGGGAGCGGGGCCCAGGCGCCCAGCGCCTCGATCGATATGGGGGAGCGGGATGGGGATAGGGGGACTAGGGGAGCCGTTGGGAGGGGTTTAGGGTGAGGTTAGGGTGGATGCAACGAGCGCGTCGAGCTCGATAGCTGTGCAAACTCCGCT
Organism: Triticum aestivum; assembly: GCF_018294505.1. Lineage (NCBI taxonomy): Eukaryota > Viridiplantae > Streptophyta > Magnoliopsida > Poales > Poaceae > Triticum > Triticum aestivum. The sequence continues at coordinate 437,359,620 of NC_057808.1, forward strand.
CTCCTTCAACCCTGATGGTACGATACGCAATTTCACCTATGATGCTAATGTTCAGCGAGAAGGTCTATGTCGTCTTATTGCTTCTAATGATTTACCACTAGGCTTTGGTGAATCTGACGGTTGGTAGAATATATTCAAACTTGTCATAATCCTAATTATAGACCAGTTTCTAGACAAACTACCAGTAGGGATATTAAAAAAGCTATACAAAACTAGTAAAGAGAAAATAAAATGAAGAACTTTCTACATGCACTTTTTCAGTGTTGTTAACATCTGATATCTGGACTGGTCAGGCAAAGCAAGACTACATTAGTGTGGTAGCTCATTATGTTAACCAACATTAGCATCTACAAAAAAGAGTCATAGGATTTGAATTAATTGATGTATCACATAGTGGTCCAAACATTGTTGAACTTGTACGAATGATTTTAATCTTGCCGGACAAGGTTTTCGCAATAACCTTGGATAATGCTTCAGCAAACACTAGTGCAATGAATACCCGGACTCCTATATTCTCCGTATATGTTGCATCCTTTTTAATTCATCAATGTTGTGCTTGTCATATCATTAATCTTATGGCTAAAGGTGCGTTACATTTATGTGAACCACACGTTGAAGTCATATGCACTGCAATATCTTATTTTTCGCCTTCAACTCAACGAATTACAAACTACAAGGATATATATTGCCTTGATCTAGGCTGCATTCCACATAAGTATATTTCAGACATGCATGTTATATGGAACTCTACATATATGATGCTTAAGGCAGTTATCCAAGACAGAGTTCCGTTCAATGGTTTTATTCATGCCAAATGTGGGGTTGAACCACTAATTAGCAAGGAAACTTGGCATGTTATTACATCATTGACTGCATTTCTTGAGTTGTTCTATGATGCAACAATTACTTTGTCTGGGGTTTATTACCCGACATCTCCTTTGATGGTGCATACCCTATATTAGACATTGCTGGCATCGGAAAGCATATGAAGGCGATGGATTATTACTTAATGTTGTTGCTGACATGAAAACCAAGTATTTAAAATATTGGCAACAAATTCCACCATTGTATGCATTTGCATTTATTTTGGATCCTAGAGCTAAACTTGAAGGGTATCATAGTGCACTCAATGTACTTTATGTATCCCTAAGTTTAGATTATACTTATGACTTCAATAAGGCTCGTGAGAAGTTTTTGCTAAGTATGAGGAAAAATATGCCGGAGTTCGAATGCAACTACCTCCACCAGCACCAACTACAGGTAAAAAGAGAGGAGCATGGAGCAAGATCTTTGGTTCTTTGTCCTCCTCGACCGTTGGAAGCTCTTCCACATCAACATCTGTTCTTCAAGGTGGCGGGGAGTTAGCGAAGTACCTCAAAAGTGACAAAGTCATGTACAATTTAGATAGTGAGGAAGACTTCAACATACTACAGTGATGGCAAGAACACAAGCTTACATTTCCGGTGCTTTCCGTATTAGCACGTGATGTGTTATCGGTGCCTGTCTCTACGCTGTCATCGGAGTCTGCTTCCAGCCTTGCTGGAAGAATAATTGAGGAGAGAAGAACTAGTCTCACCCCTGATATGGTGAGAACACTGATGTCCGTGAAAGATGGCAAGCTATCAAGAAGGAGAGCGCAACACACTGCAGAAACCACATAACTACTAGCCATGTTTGAAGAAATGAACATTGAAGAACAAGACCCAGAAGAATAGTTTAAGACTTGTAGTGTAGTCCTTTTCTTTTTATTTTGTAATTTTCTTATCTTTTTGTAATTTTCTTTCCCTTTTGTAATTCTAGAGCGTGGCTTTGTACTCTTTTACTTTCCAGGGATGGAAGGTTTTAATGAAGCAGCCACTAATAAAGCTCAAGATTTATCCCAGATGATACATTGCCTCAAATTTTATTTTATGCAATGTTGCGGTGCCTAACTTGCCTTACGTGCCAAACGTGCCAACTTTTCTCTATAAAAAGGATGCCCACTTTCTCATTTATCACACTCAAACTCCATCTCATTTTCCACACACAAACATGGCTGATCCAAATCAAAACGTTCTTCAGAGACGAGCTCCCATCTGGAGGTACTACGATGAAGAATTCGTTACAGATGACGATAGTCCCACCGACCTTTTTGCAAAGTGCAAACAGTGCCGGGCTGGTACCCACCCACCGACGCCCTGCCTACCCACATCCCGGACATCTTTGTCCCGCACGGGTTGGTGTACAACGTCAGCCACTTCGCCTTCGCCCATCTCAACACGGCTATGGTGGTCTCCAGTCGGTGGAGTTCCACTTCGCAGCCGCCTCCGGCTGCTCTGCGCTGCTGGTCTTCGAGACCGCGGCAGGTAGGGATGAGGCTGTGGAGTTCTTCCCCACCACTTACATGGGAATCAAAGTGGAGCTCCTCCGCCTCGGAGACGCCAACAACATGGCCACCACGGTCTACAACCGCCTCGTTGAGGTCGACGCTGCTGGCTACCCCCTCGAGCTGTGGCACCACGAGGGGGGCCAACTTCGTGTTTGGCCACCTGGAAATGCTCTGCTGCATAGACCGGCGCTTCCTCCACCCTGGCGATTTCTCCACCATGCGCGCGTTCGTCCAGGTGGAGTCATCTGCAAGCCTTCCCGACCGCTGCATCCTGCGCCTGCCGCTGGCGCAGATCGTCGACATCGGTCTCTCCATCATCAAAACCTAGGAAGTCGTTGGGGGGGGCTCACTATCCCACTTGACGGTGACCACACGACGAGCCGGAGCACATCCCGCACGTCCACGGGGTCTGGGCGGACAACACTCAGCCGCGCCCATGCAACAGGGTCCACCACGACGACGACTACATGCCTCCTCCCTCACCACCCGCGGGCGACAACGGCGGCGTCGGTGCCGACATGCAGTCCCTGCTCTTCCACGAGTCCCACACGCCCATCCTCGGCCACGACGATGCCGTCATTGACATCAGCAGCGACGACGGTAGCGTCAAGTCCATCACCTCCATCTCGGACGGCGTTACGGTGGAGAACTCCTTCTCTGCCCTGGCCGTCGACGATGAGGACGATGAACCACCCCCGGATAGCATGCCGGGTACGAATAGACACCCTCATCCTCCGTTAATAGTGTTTCACTCCTTCCTACATCTAATGTGCCTGCATCTCCCATCCCACGACCAGCCGGTGATGAATGAGAGCACGAGATCGTTGCTCACCGCCTCTGGGCCAGCGACAAGCGCGACCTCACACAGACCCTGCGTCGCAGCCGCCGCATTGCTGGGATTGAGGGGCCCGCCTTCATTGACATGACGACCAAGGCCATCAGGGCTAAGGCCAAGAAGATCGACATCTCACCTGCATCCAGCGGCCTCGCCACGGCCATCAACGCTGCGGGACTAGCTGATCCTGCGAGCATCCCCTCTGACGACACGGCGGCACCGTCACTCATTGCAGTTCAGTGTGGCGCCACGGCGGAGGATGTCCGTGAGATTGCTGCGGTGGCCACCCCGGAGCCATGATCTGCTGCTACAGCCTCCCTGGCCGATCGCCATCACGCACGCTTCCCTTCGTAGTTCAAAAACTAGAGGACCCTACCATCGCTAGCTCTCTTTGCGTTGCCGAACCGTGCCCATGCAACAGTTTCCATGCTTAGTTTGCGCTAGCTCCTCTAGTCTTCTTTTTATGCTTTCTATAACCGCCAAAACAACCATTTTTAATTTCAATGCGATCGGCCGTTTAGCTTAGTGTTTCTCGCTGCGTCGCTACGGTGTCCCTACGTGCAATGGTTAACACGAAATTCACGTTTTGCCGCTGGAACGTACGGCCGGGGTCTTGGCGAAACGCAAAAATGCTCGGACGTGCTTGCTGAGCTAATTTCCATCAGACCACATGCATGTTTCCTCCAAGGAAACAAAACTAACCTCTCCCGACGCTCGAAAAACTAGGTCATTCCTACACAGCCGATGATTTTGCGGACGATGCATGGACGACACAGGCTAATAATCGTTGGATTGAATCCCTCCATACCTAAGCAACGTCAGATCCTACCATCGTCCACCTGTCGTGCATAAATGGTCGTGTGTGCAGCTATTCCGCTCATCGGGTGGGATGATGGCCTCATGCTCATCCTCGCTTTTTCCGCTGTCACGTACACTCAATCCCGTTGTACACAAACAATTTCCTTTTCCTCTTTAGCTTCACCACATCCTTTAACTATCACCAACGTATACGCCCCCACGGACCACTCTCCTCTCTTAAACATGACTTTCTCATGGATCTTGAGGCGGCTGCCCCCGGCCAAAATCTGCCTTGGATGATTAACGGCGATTTCACCTAATGAGATATGCCTCGGACAAAAACAATGACTCCTTCCAGCAAAACGAGGCTGACCTTTTCAATCAATGGATAAATAACTTGGCCCTTATTGAGCTACCTCTACTGGATAGGAGGTTTACCTGACACCCTGGAACTCCTTGACCGTGTCCTCGTAAACGTCTCTTGGGATCAGATTTTCCCGAAATCATCAATCTCGAGTCTCACACGCTATGTCTCTGACCATGTGCCTCTGATCATTTCGATTAGCATTTCCTTCCCCTGCCCCGCATTCTTTAGATTTGAACTTGGATGGGCCTAAAGCCCGGCTTGTCGGACGGTTGTTGCTTCCTCCTGGGCTTCGGCCCCTCTCACGTTTGCCCGGGCCCTGAAAAAAATGTCGCCTTGACCTCCGTGTGTGCCGCAAAAGTGTCATCCCTCTTAGTACACGTGAGACAAAATATTCAAACAAACCCGTGAGACAAACTGCAGATTAACAATCAATCTCCTCGACTTGATAGAGGAATGCCATTTCCTTTCCCTTCTTGAGCTTGCCCTTAGATGGGTGGTCATAAAAGTGCTACACAAAACGATGCGAGAAAAAATGATTTACTGGAGTCTTGGTGCAAAAATCAAAAGAACTATCGACGGAGACAAAAACTCTAGATTCTTCCAGGCCTCGGCATCTCAGCGTCGCCGCCACAATAAAATTCACTCTATCTCGCTTCATAACCAGGACTTCACTGCCCATGACACTAAGTGCCAAATACTAACGTCCTATTACACATTCATTCTGGGGACACCATTCTCCCCAACATGGAACTTCTCGCTGCAGTCCCTCTTCCCGCATCACACCCCACAACTCTTGCAATTAGACTCTCCTTTTTCGGTGCAGGAAATCTATGATGCCTTTACGGACATGAACACGCTGGCCAGCCCCGGTCCGGACGGCATTGGGCCGGGTTTTTTCCGAAAGTACTGGCCCATTCTGAAACAGAAAATAACGGACCTATTCCACTGCTTTTACGACCAGTCTGTAGACATATCATGTTTGAACAAAGCCTTTATCATCCTTCTCCCTAAGGCTCCAGACACTCCTACAACGGACGCATTCCGACCCATCTCACTTCAAAGCTGCCCGGTCAAAGCCATAGCAAAACTTCTCGCAAACTATCTTAAGCACGTCATCCTGCTTCTGGTCCACCCTGACCAAACAGGGTTCTTATCAGGGCGCACTATCTCCGAAAATTTCTTGCATGCGGCTGACATCCTCCACGTCTGCGCTAGAAGAAAAGCCCCCACCATGGTTATCAAGCTGGATTTCTCGAAGGCTTTGGACTCTGTCTGCTGGCCCTCCCAGCTTACCATTCTAGCTGCCACGGGCTTCCAAAACAAATGGATTAAATGGATTGAATCTTTGCTTGTTACCGGCAAAACAACCATCCTTCTTAATGGAATCCCTGGCCCGTGGATACAATGTAAAAATGTGTTACGACAGGGGGATCCGCTATCCCCGTTTCTCTTCATAATAGTTGCAGATGTACTTCAAAGAATGATCATAAAGGCTTGTCAGCAAAATCTGCTTGCACACCCCATCTCCCCAGATCTTCCGTGCCCGGTCCTTCAATATGCGGACGACACCCTAATTATCGTTAAGGCTGATGCTTCTGCGGCTGCAAATCTCAAATGTATCCTCAATGACTTCTCGAGCACCACTGGGCTAGCCATTAACTTCTCTAAAACCACTTTCGTCCCCCTAAGTATTGCGCCGGAAATTGCCTCCTCGATGGCGGCCAGACTTGCCACCTCTGTAGCCTCTTTACCACAAAAGTATCTTGGCCTCCCTGTTGAAATATATTGCCCGCCTCCCTCCATCAGTTCGGGCTTTTGGATGAGTTGGCTGGTGCATGAATACAATATGGTATCTGAGCCAAGAGGTATTGAGTTCAAGACCTTGTCAACGCAGTATTAAATAAAACGATCCTGTGGCCTACATCGATCCCACGTCTAAGGACTAAAATAGTCTAGACGTGAGGGGGGGTGTTGAAATATATTGCCCACCTCCCTTCATCAGTTCGAACTTTTGGATGAGTTGGCTGGTGCATGAATTTAATATGGTATCAGAGCCAAGAGGTCTTGAGTTCAAGACCCTGCCAACGCAGTATTAAAGAAAACGATCCTGCGGCCTACATCGATCCCACGTCTAAGGACTAAAATAGTCTAGACATGAGGGGGAGTGTTGAAATATATTGCCCACCTCCCTCCATCAGTTCAAACTTTGGATGAGTTGGCTGGTGCATGAATTCAATATGGTATCCGAGCCAAGAGGTCTTGAGTTCAAGACCATGCCAACGCAGTATTAAATAAAATGATTCTGCGGCCTACATCGATCCCATGTCTAAGGATTAAAATAGTCTAGACGTGAGGGGGAGTGTTGAAATATATTGCCCACCTCCCTTCATCAGTTCGAACTTTTGGATGAGTTAGCTGGTGCATGAATTCAATAACTTAAACATAATTATACTTCTAACACTCCCGGCCCCTCTCTCCCCACAAACTGCCCCCTCCGCATTCCAACCAGTAATAGATCGTTGCGATGTGTATCTAGCTGGGTGGTGTGCCCTTCTGCTCTCTTGCGGTGGTTGTCTGATTCTGCTGTCAGCTGTTCTTGATAGCCTTCCCACTTACTTCATGATGTGCTTCTCCCTACCCATAGGCGTTCTGGAGGAAATCGATAAACATAGACGGATTTTCTTTTGGTCAAACGGAGACTCCTTCTCAGGGGCTAAGTGCTTGGTTGCATGGGATAGAGTGTGTATGCCTAAACAGGTAGGTGGTCTATGCGTTAAAACTTACGAGCACATTTTTTTTGCCTTATGTTGAAATTTGCATTCAAATTCCTACACTTGCCCCCTCCCCTTCCTTTTGCCTTGGAAGGATTGGATTATAAACCACTCCCCAGTCCATATAGGTCTAGGGAAAATGCCTCCTTCCTCGGCAAGGCTATCTTCAAGCATATACATACACTACGAGAGATCTCCCAGGTTAGGATAGGAGATGGCTCTTCCACTTTCTTCTGGTTAGATCGCTGAATACTTTTGGAGTCTCTCGCCACCACCTTCCCAACCCTGTTTTCTCACCACACAAAGCCAAATGCATTAGTCAAAAATATTATGATGGATGGGATTGATCTGGGCTTATGTAGCCGACTAACCTTAACTACTTCCAATGAACTTGTTTCCTTGAGACTGTTATTGCAGGACATGCACCTCACGGGAGATCCAGACGAAAGATCGCTGCTCAATGGGGCTGACTTTTCCACCAAAGGCGCCTACGACGCTCTTGCCTCTTAGCTGGCCAACCCCAACCTTGCTCACATATGGGATTCGAGGGTTCCCAACAGGGTGCGGGTGTTTGGATGGTTGTTCTATCTCGACAAGCTTAGCACTCGAGCCATTCTACACCGTAAGACCATCATCGACTCGTCGTCCTGTCCCTGTTGCAACGGGGCGCAGGAAGATCATGCTCACTTATTCTTCGCTTGCCCCGCTGCTATTGCCATTAGGGATGCACTTGGGTTGCAGCCATGTTCCTCATCTCTTGTGGAGCTGTGGAACTCGCCATGCCACCCCACCCTACCGCAGACGGTGTGGCCTTTCGTCGTCCTGTTGCTGCTCTGGAAAATTTGAGATGTGCGAAATGCGATGACCTTCGGGGGGATAAACCAAACCCCAAATGATGTAATTAGAGCCGTAATCTCCGACCTCACTCTCTGGTCACACCGCCTTACAAAGGCGGACCAAAAAATCCACGCCGGATTGTGGCGGGATTTTTTTTCTCCTCTCGTCTTGCATAAACCTTGTTGATGAAGTTTTGTTGAAATATATTCAGGTGGGGAGCCTTCCCCCTGGTGACAGTTAAAAAAAATCATCATGGTCATTTGGCGTGTGTGGCAGCTACGAACAGACCAAACACATGGCAAGGCTGTCCCGCCGGTTGAGGCTACAGTGGACTTTCTTACAGCTCCTACAAATCGATCAAAGCTTGCTGGACGTTTTACTACTGACGAGATACTGAAGGGGAAAATGCAAGTCGGGTCTGACCTGAAGGTTCCGGTGGCACAAAGGAGCCCCTCCAATGCTCCTTCGCCAGCGCCTAAATCGGGGTCGGCTGCCCTGTCCGTTGATGGTTCCTTCAAGAAATCAGATGGGTCAGCGGCTGTCAGCATGATGCTCAGGGATAGTGAGGGTAGAATCATATTTGCAGCTTAGCGGGTGATTTTTCACTGTAATGATGCATTGGAGGCGGAAATTCATGCAATTATGCAAGGGATGGCCTTGGCTATCCAACACACGTCACGTCCAGTGGTGGTTCAGGTGAACTCTTCTGAGGGACTCTCAATCCTCTCAAGCAATGCCTTGACTCGATCGGCTTATGGACAGTTAGTTCTAGAAATTAAAGAGTTGATGTGTAATATGTAGTTTTTACCACAGAAGATTCATCGTACTCAGAATAGAGTTGTAGATCTGTTGGCCAGTTATAGCCGCTCCGAGTGCGCCACGGTTGTGTGGGTGAACTTGGTTCCACTTTGTACTGAGATTTGTGGCCTCTTGACTGTAACACTAGCTACAACTATGCAATAAAACTCCCTTTACCCTGCAAAAAACAATTCTAGCTAAATGCATCAGAATTCTAATTTGATTTCGTTGAACCAAGATAATCGGCCCAGCCATAAAAGCGGTGAGCAGCTGTCATGAAAACCCATAAGGAAGATGACCTCTCCTCGCCGTCCAAGAGATGTACCAGCTCCGTGTCATTGTATAACCGGACTAGGCGATGCACATTAGAGACATTAACATCATCGACCTATCATGAGGAGTGTGGCCACTTGCGGCTGCACAACGCAGGACTGCTCGTCCAGATTCCTGTTGCCTCACATTCCCATTCAGTGCGGTCATGTAATGAACGTAATCCTCATCTATAGCATGGATAGTATTTCTCATGGAGTACAGGTATGACAAACAACCACAACCACACGCGTGAATATAGCTAGCTAGCTCGGCCAAAGAAAATACCTGCTGATAACATAAACGAGTAGATTTATAAAGGCACTCCTGAGACCAGCTGGTGTCTCGACATGTAGTTATGTGACAGTTATCTCCAAGCTAGGTGCATGAATGTGAGGTGCAGTATGTTCTAAGATCATCACAAAGGACAAAGCTTGTCCTTGGACCAACTACCTTATGTATGTAGCTAGCTTGATTCACCTGCCTTTTTTTATGTCGTTTATGTTACGCACTTCCATCTTTGATGCAGCTCGCCATGATGTATATATACTAGGGGTTGAGGCACGCCGATATATGCGCACCTCCTGAAGCGACTGTCCGCGGTGCTAGTTGGACAAGCGCCCATTCCAGTACCTATTCTCTAATTACTGGCAAACATGCACCATTTACTCATGCGCATGGCTGCTTTGTTCCCTGATTTCAGTCGTATGCATTATGCCGTGAGGGAGAAGCAAAAAATGTGTCTAGTATAACCAAGTTGGATGACAGACTAGATTCTTGTATCAAGAAGATGAGACTTTCATTAGACTCTTCTTCATGACTTCAAACCACTGAAAAAAATAGCGCGCTATAGCGTCGCTAATAGCACGCTATAGCGTATTGAGAATTGTCTCGCTAAATATATCGGTGTACAATGTCTCGCTAATAGCACGCTATAGCGTGATATAGCACGCTAATAGCATATTTTGAGGTCGGCGCTGTTTTGTTGTAGCGCGCTATTTTTTTCATTGCTTCAAACTATCGTCCATTTTTTCAAAATGGCAGGATTATTGCATTCATTAAGAAGAAAAGAGTTGCCCGGATACTTAGAAGAAACCGAGCGAAACCAGATTGCCCAGTTAATTAGAGAAAACCCGGTGACAAAATCATCACAACTGCTGAACGGCCCATATAATATACCCACTCACACCATTCCGAAGAGTGCCTCGCCGAGACAGCGCGCTGGCGTCATTGTTATCACTCCTACCCTAGAGGTGTCATCGACACCCCTAAACCCCGAGCAAAACGACTCTGACTTTGCCGTAGGTGATCCTTGACTCAACCCACACCGTAGAGGCCCAATGGAGCTATATGAAGATCCGCGCCATTCGAGTCCCTCTATGCAGCTATGATCGGGTCACTGTGTCAGCATTCAACTATCATCATATGCTGTTAGACTTGTGTTTATATCATCATGAATTTTTCCAATAACTAGTGTAGCTTGTTAAGATGGTTACATTCGACATGGTTGAAGCTGCAAGCTGGACCTAACTTCAGCGAAGAAAACAGCTATCAGCTTCCCTGAATCATTACATCAGACAGAAGAAATGATACACATTTGGTACCTCTTGCCAACAAGATATGTGTGCTTAATTTCTTATAAGGAGTATCGCCACTATCATTGTTTTAAATAGCGAGCTAAACCAAATAGCGGCGCTCCTCCAAATCAGCTATAGTGAGGCTATAGCCAGCTATTTCAGAACTTTTTCGCACAATTGTACATAAATCATATAGCCTTTCATTTAGTGGCACCCTGCTCAAAGCGCTATAGCAGGGCTATAGCCGGCTATTTAAATTTTGATATGTATACCCAAGGTTTTCTTTATTGGAGTTACAAAAGTTCACCATGTCGAGAAGTGCGAGGTAATCTTCATAAATTTCCTTGTCCAATCTGCAACTTGCTACAGTATATTCATATCATGAAATTAACAGAGCAGGGCTAAATCTAGCTCCTCTACAGCTGCATGCCTTTCTTCAGAGGCTAACAAACTACTGCTTGCTTGTTAAGCCCTACGCCCACCACACTGCCCTCGAAGCTGCACGGCCTCGCGATGGAGCTCATGAATGCCATCACGACTTCCGTGGAGGCATCTCTCCGGAGCAAGCGCAGGGCATACTCCATGACCGTGGCATCACAGGGCAGCATGATCCTCCCATCATAGCCACCTGCAAAGCCGAACTCCTCTTGGGACATTGCCAGGAGCTCGCAGAAGACCGCCGTGTCGAGGTATGCCAGCGGCACCTCAAACCGCACACTGTCGGCGGTGTACACCACACAGTGGCCCTTCATTGCAACCGACGGCGAAGTTGCACATCGCTCGTCATTGGCTGCTCCTTTGACCGCTGATGTGGTTTGGGTGAGCCTCTTCCTCCCGATGGACGCCATCCTCTGCCACTTCTTTGCCATCTGAGCAAGTCTCTTGGCACTGACCATGCTTCTTTTCCTCCTTGTATTTCTTTCTTGGCTAGGTGTAGTAACGCTGCTTTGGTCTCTGAATGAACTGATGTGGTGCTGGTGGTGGTGCTAATCTGATGGATTTATAGGGGTGAGGGAGGAAGAGAAGAGAACAATGCAGTTTAGGTGCAGCAGCTATCCTGACAGGTTGGCAAGGGACATGGCCATGGGCTCAGAACATGCAATGCTGAAGGAGTAGAATGTGATCTTGATTTGATTTGTCTGGGGCCATCGGTTTGCCACTTGTTGGACATAACTAGCGGTGTACAGTAGTTCTTTTTGGGTGTGCTTGGACACCATAGCGTGCTGCCATACTCATCTGTTTTAGTGACAAATATAAGAAGCACATGGAGACCGTCTGTAAATTTGTACCATTTCTATTTGTGATACAAATTAATCATTTGGGTGCTTGATGAACCATGTCTTACCAAATGAAATGTGATCTACTCCCTCCGTCTTACATTATGGAACAGAGGGAGTAGATTTAGTTTGTCTAGGGCTATCGGTTTGCCACTTGTTGGGCATAACTATTCGGTTCCTTAAAGGCACCTGCCTTTGGGTCACTGACATGTGGGCCAGCCATCTGTTGGGCCCACATGTCATAGACACAAAGGTAGGTGCCTTAAGGCACCGAAGCATCGTCCAGCGTGCTGCCATACTCGATCTGTTTTAATGTCAAATATAAGAAGCACATGGAGACCGTGTGTAAATTGGGTCCATTTCAGTTTGTGATACAAACTAATCATTTTGGGTGCTTGATTAATCATATCTTCACTAATGAAATACTCCATAGAGTTTGACACCTGGTTCATCAAGGAATATATTTTCATATGGCATATATTCGGTATCGTAAATGTTCATATTTTTTCCTATAAACTTCATCAAATTTTACAAAGTTTGACTGTGACCAAATTTTATATGCACCGTAATTTGGCAAAGAGAGAGTATATACGTACTTGTTTGGTGTACTAATTAAACGCACGGCTGAAAAGTAGAGGCAAGGGACAGACAGAACATGCAATGCTAACTGCAAGTGTAAAGCCAAGATGACAATGTGGTCTTATCAGAGATCAAAAGAGTGTGTTGCCATGCTGGCCTGACCAGAATGCTAACTGCAAATGTAAAGCCAAGATAACAGCATGCTACATCAGTATGGCCTTGCCACACAGACAGAAGATGTAAATATGAAGCTATTAGATTGGAAATGGAAAAATAATTGTGATGAAATTTGCAAGCTTTGATCAGGCTAAGTGTTCACTGTTTGTTTCAGACTCAGTACGTAACACAGCTATATTTGTGTGTTAACAAACCGAGTCAAGGCATACAATTTAAAACTACAACTAATGTGCGCTAATATTTTAGAAACTATAAAACTAATGAGTCCTGCACATGTTTTCCTTGAAGAATGACACAGGAGCTTTGCCTATCATTCAACGGAAAAACAGAGGGTGTACATTCAAGTATGCATACCACATGAGTTTAACAAATCTTACCTGCCTAGAATTAGATGAAAGAAAACTTCCATTAACTGCTGAATAACTAATGGACACCTGCAGATTGAGCAACTCAGAACTAGTTACCAAACACTTGAATAATCCTAGATAAAAATCTCAGTTTTGTGAAGAATTAAGTAGTGAAATATACCTTTCAGAACAGAGTTTGTATTTCTTTCTTTCTGACTTAGAAGTCAAACTGGGGGGAAAGAGTGAAATGGAGACCACATGAGATGCTGGACGTGGATCGGATCACAAGCTGAAAAAACAGTGACATCTGTTGAGCAAATGGATTCAGGAAGACGAACGCATCTGACCGATCAACAACCAATCTGAGGCCGAAAGTTAAGAGGCGACCGATCATTGACACTGATGATATATAAACCCGATCCATCCATATCCAAATCACAGAATAGATCATGGCCTTGTCTTCACCAGCTTGCCAAACTGACAAATGATATGAGAGCAAACCAATGGTTTAATGCCACCGCTATTGGATCCAGCACGTTCCAAACATTTGGGCCCATCACAATCAAATCCAAATGAATCATACTACAACACTGCATGTGCTGATCCCATGGCCATGTCTCTTGCCATCTTTTGTAATGACAACTACACTTCACCATCACCATGTCCTTCCTCTCGGAAATAAATTCAGTGGACGGCTATGCTCAACACCATCAGCTCATACACCACCAACTAAGCATTACAGCATCCATAGCTCACTTCTCTGGTGTTCAGCTGAAAAACAAGACCCGGAAACAACCATGATCAGCGCCAAGCGACTTGCTCAATTGGCAAAGAAGTGGCAGAGGATGGCAGCATTTAAGAGGAAGAGGCTGACAACAACAGCCAAAGAAAATGAGAAGTGCAGCATCTCTGTAGCAGTCAAAGGGCCACTGTGTCATGTACACAGCCAATGGGAGGCGCTTTGAGGTAGCATTGGTGTACCTCAGCACGACGATCTTCAGCGAGCTCCTGAGGATGTCCCAGGAGGCGTTTGGCTTCGCAAGCGATGACAAGATCACACTGCGTTGTGATGCCGGAGTGATGGAGTATGTCATGTGCTTGCTCAGGCGAAATGCCTCTGTCGAAGTCGAGAACGCACTGCTGATCTCCATGGTGACATCTTGTCACTACACTGGTTGCGCAATTCCAACTGTTGGAGCCAGCAAGCAAATTGGTTGTTTGTAGCTCCTGAAGAACATGCATGCAGAGCCTGTTCTTGTTCTCTGTTTTCTGTAGTTTACCTGGATAGCGTAGATAGTTAGATATAAGCAACGGAGAAGGAAAATTGCTGTGTAATGCACTATAATCTTGCAAGCAATCAAGCAGCAACGCCAGTAGATGCAGTTGTTTTTCTTGTAGATATACATTGCATTCAGTGAATAAATAATTGATGCAACTGTTCATTCAGATGCCAATAATTCCATAGCCAGGTTATTAGGGGGGAAAGAATGATGAAATTTTGAGAGAAGCTATTAAAGGGCCATCGGGACTTTGAGATAAGAAATAAGCAAGTAGTACATAAATCACAAAAGAAAAGATAAATTAGTACTTACCAGTGTATGGAAGATTTTATTCTTAAAAAGGAAATCATCAACGTTTAAACGTTACTGAACAACTGGACACCCCTGAATCCAAACAACTTTGCATTAGGCAGTTGGCAGCCTGAAAATACTCAAGGACAATTACGCCACCTGGCATGTGTTTGTTACTCATAATCTTCAGCTTCATTTGAAACCATGGTTAGCAGGCTTGCTTGCAGGCTTGGAAGATCAAACACTTGTGAAACAAACACTCAAGACATTTGTTAATCAATGTCAATTTGTTCATGTCAGTGTGTGAACATTTGTATGTATCTTCATCAAACTAAAGGACATGCAAAATATATAGATGCATGGTGCATGAATTAAAATAGAAGCCATGTAATACAGCACGACAAAAGTAACATTCATATTATTACTAACAGAACTTGGTGCCAAACAAATTACGTTGTACAAAATTAGTTATAGCGAGCATGCACACAGGGCACACCTTGATAGCAACTATTACTACTACTCACGAGTTAAGACAGACTCGATCGCTGACAAGTAGCGTAATACATACATAAGTAGTTGTTCTTGGCTCGACAACAATGATGCAGCAAACTACGTAAGGAAGACAACTAAGGATACATCAACTACCCTCCTTCGTCTTTTCAGGCAATTGAGCTTTTACTCTGCTGGGCTGGTAGGTGGATGTTAAGTGGCAGCAGCGTCGGCCAGGTCAATGTGCTCTTGAACAAACTTCTCCAAGGTTTTCCTGTGGTCCTTGAAGGCCATGATGTTGTACTCCCTGATCGTCGTAGTGCCAGCCCCGAAGACAGTCTTCTCAAAGAGGTTGATGAAAAAGTCGAGCTGGTCATGCACGATGAGGCGCTGTGCAGCGAGGGCGACCTCCAGGCAGACCTCCGCAGGTGTGGCCACTGGCAGCTGCACGCCCATCAGGGCGCGGAAGAGATCATCTCCATAAAGGCTGGCGAGCTGGGCAGCGGGGGAGATGCCGCGGCGGCGGCCTTTAGGGCTGCGCGTGGCCTGGAGGCGCGCGCTGATGTGGTCCATCTTCCTGGTGAAGTTGCTGAATTTGACAAGGAAGTCATCCATCATCCTTCTGAGTGAATCCGCGTCATCGGAGAGACAATGCATCATGACGCCCAGCAGCACCCGCTGGAGGCGTTCCAGAGTGTCAGGGTGTGGGTGGGTGTCCCGAGCCGCCTTGAGAACACGATTGTGGTTTATACCAAGTGCCGCTATGTCTATGCCAAGGTAGGAGTACACATAGAGGGGTTAATAACCACACACAGTTCTCATTTAACAAACATAAATGTGCAGAAACAATATGTGATTCACAAGAAGATATAGTAAGAGGCCAAAAATTACAACTTCACAAAAGCTATTCAGGTTGCGAAAATTATGGTGGATATCCAGCTCCCAAAGATGGCCGCTGCTGTTTCAGATTGAAAAATAAATGAATAACAGGTTCCAAAAAGCATGAACCTTTACAGGATGAACTAGCACTAATTGAACCCTTGAAATATCCCAAAACTGGTGTATGAGCTAACTGCATACTAAAATCTGCACAAGAACAGAGCAAGCAAATCACATCTGGGCTTAGGGTTCAATGGGGATGGGGGACGGAGGGGATTTACCGCGTTCAGTGCCGGACATGGTGAAGCCGGCGTTAGGGCCCGTACTGCAGAAGAAGCGGGGAGGCGCATACATACTGGCGGTGAGGAAAATGCGGGCGCGGCGGGCGGCGGGCGGCGGGCGGAACTCCGGCGACGGGGCGGCGGACTGGAGACTGGAGACGGGGTTTGATTTGGGTGCGAATCTTGCCTTTTTTTCCTTTCTTTTGACGAGAGGTGGCCACGTGCCATTCACCCAGTCACGCACACCACACCAAAGAAACCAGAGGGGCTATGGTTTTTCTTTTTTAAATAACCACATATATTCTTTTTTAAATAACCACATATACATATATATATATATATGATTAAACAAACATATTACAAATAAAACACATGTGGTCATTACAAAGAGACATACATAGATGTCTTGCAATATTGCATCGAAGACTCTGCAAGAAGCAAAACTAAAATTCCACCATGACGGATTCTGGCGCCACGCCGAAACGTCGTCCATCATCGTTCTCCGCCGCCACCGAGGCAACACTGAAGAAAGAAAGAAACCGCTTTCATACCCAGATCTAGAGGAGCACCTTCAGATACAATGATGCTTTTCGAGCCGATGAACCGGACCACCGCAAACGACGAGGCCGAGGCTTTTTGGCACGTCGGCTGGGGTTCTTTCCCGTGTCCGCTAGATCCTAAAGTCTTCAACTTCATCCAATGTAATCGAAGAAGAGGAAGGCCACTGCTTACCGCCATCCATGCACCCTACTGCAAGACACCAAACACAACTGAGACAGTCGACACCAACACCACCTGGGAGAGTGCCATGGGCCGACCATCAAACACAAATCTCACCGGATTTGAAGACCGGCAAGAAGACTGAGCCACCTGCTCCCTAGCGCCACCCATTAGAGCACCACCAAGATGGGGGAGAGCAGAAGCAGATTATTTCGATGAGGCGTCGTCCCCACCATTGATGCAGCACCTCTGAAAGCAAACTATGCCAATTCTATCTCCCTACTGGAGAGAAACTGCCAGGGTCCCCATCCGCTCCCACCGCCGGAGCGGCCGCCGGGGAGGATGAGGACCCACGGTGTTGCCATTGTCAAGAGAAGCAGGCAAGAAGCACCTCCCGATCACCGCTTTGAAGCTGTCCAGGAGCAGCAAACGAAGCGGTAACCAACAGCCGCGCACACTATGGTTGAATAGTTAGGAGAACAGTAGTATCACCACCCAATCAGATTTCAAGTCCTAGATTTGACACTGGTGCTCGCACTTTTTTGCATTTTTTCTCAGACTTTTCAGCGATGTACATTCACTAGGAGAAGACGCTCCTGTCGACTATGAAGGCGTCTGTGGCGACTTTGTCAATGTCATGTGCTAGCTCGGTCTCTCGGAGGTGCTCATAGAGATAGGATGTGTGTGTATGTGTGTGCACGCGCGTCCATAGAGGTGGGTGTATGCGTGCATGTATGAGTGTTTGCGTCTGCATTGTGTTAAAAAAAGCCATTGTTCCAGCCCAAACAACAAAGAGCACCCCACATAAAGAAATATACAGATAGATCCTTGAGAGTGTGGGAGGTCGTCCTCCATCGGGACCAAAGTGGCAGCCGGCAGAAGAGGAGACGAGATTCACCTGTTCAAAAGTTGTGGCACCATTGCGAGGAAGCTTTGCGAGCGGAAGAGAGCATCTATAGTGGATGACAGATCATGTATCATTGTGGCGCATCAATAAAGCCACCAAACTCACTTGTCTACAAGCACCGACCTTGTTCTAGTATTTTTTTTTGACACCCTATATATCGTAGCCCCTCTAAACAAAAAAGGAAAAACCTAGCCTCACAGATGGACAGTCCAGCGAGGAACACAAAGACTGTGCTTCTTGGCGCCTCTATTTGGAGGACCACCATCAAGGGAGGGAGCCGAGAAGGCCTTATGTGAAACGGCTTCACCACCTCCTTTTAGCACTGCTGTTAGAAAAATCCTAAACTATCTACAAGTCGGACACGAGGCACTCGGTTCCCTACCTCTTCGCCTCTGGAGCAACATTTGAAGGAAGCGAGGACTCATGGGATCGCCGCCGATGGTGGATGATGGGGACCTTGTCGCCTCCTCCATAAGCAGAGGAAATGGGTAGTTAGAGCATCTCCACTAGCCTCCCCAGGACGCCCCCCAGTACACCTTTTTAGGCTCGGTTTTAGGCTCGGACGGCACTTTTCGCCGAAAAACGGCCCAGCCACGCCCCCAACGCCCCCCAGGACGTCAAAATAGCGCCGGCAAACCCAGGCGAAACCCGGCGCGCTGGGGGTCTCTTGGGGGCGCCGGCGGAAGTTTCGGCGAATCGTGTCTCACCACATGTCCTTTTTCTTGGCCCACTTAATCATTCTCCTCACAAACTTTTGCTTGGGGTGGGGTATGACTGGGAAGATGCCCTCTTTATTTCGCCGGATTTCACCGGATGACCCCTAAGACACCAACTTTTTTGGTTCGGTGATGTTCTTGGGGTTGCCAACGGTTGGAGATGCTCTTAGGTTTACCTTCCTACCCCAACTTTCTTTCATGACGCTGATATATCTCCTTATTATAGGTAACAGAGAGGGCTTGCTCATTGGCATACGCCCCATGGGCTTAAGGTAGCTTGCTATTTTTATTTTTTTCTTTGATTTTCTTATTTTCATATTTTTAATTTTCTTATTTCGATGCTATTTCTCACTTTTATTTTTATTTCCTTTTAAAATTTTGTTTTGGGGCCCTTCACTCCACCTCAAAGAGCACCCAACGCATAGGGTTTTTCTCCTCCTGCCATGCAGCCACCGGCTTGCCTCGTCTCCAATGGTCTTAATTAGGTCCATGGAGGTGCGGTGGATCTCGATCCTTACTGGCGGGAGGGCTTCATTTTAGGTGTTTTTCTATAGTTTTGGTAAGGTACTTAGGAAGGCGAGGTTATAATGACTCCTTGAGAATCGAATAAGATTTTCCCCGCCTAGCCCCCGTCCATGCGATGTTTAGCACATCGTCGGAGGGCGTGTGAAGGTTTGTCTTTCACGTATCTCACATGATTCAATTGGCGTTTTGTCTTTGGTGGATCCTCATGGATTTAGTCTTTGTTCGTCTACATTCATGTGTCTATAAATGGGATCTTCCGATCTACTCTTCTCTTCATCAGCAACGATTGTTGTTCTGGTGCGCTAATCCCGTGGGTTCTTAGCACAACGACTTCACGTCTGTCAACTACAACAAGGTTTGCCTAATATCGACGAGGGAGGGGCGATGACGGCGACAGGACTTTGGCTTGCTCCAGTGCTTGTAATCGTCGCTAGGTGATAGTGATACACAAACCTGGATGAAAATTTTCACTTCTCGTGTTCTTTGTACTAAGAAATATTTCTGGGTTTACTATATTTTGGTAACAAAAACCTTCTTAAATAGATGAACATTTTTTCTGGGTTCTACATCGTAAGTTTTTTTGTTAGCTATTATTATTTTGGTGTCCATAGTGGAATCTCTACAAAGACTTATATTTAGGAACGGAGGGAGTATATGAGAACTAGTCACCAAACACTTGAATGATACACCAATCTCAGTTTTGTGAAGAATCAAGTTATGAAATTAAATATACCTTTCAGAACAGAGTGTGTACTTCTTTCTTTCTGACCTAGAAGTCAAAATGGGGGGAAAAGGAGTGAATTGGAGACCACATGAGATGCTCGGCGTGGAGCAGACCACAAGCAGAATAAACAGCGACATTTGTTGAGCAAGTGGATTCAGCCAGATGAACGCATCTGACTGATCAACAACCCATGAACGAGTTCCTGATCATTAGTCCTACACGTTTTCCTTTCAGTCGGTTCAGAGCTTCAGATAGCAGCATGATCATTGACACTGATGATATCTCAACCTGATCCATCCACATCCAAATCACAGAACAGATCACCGCCTTGTCCCTCACCAGCATGCCAAACTGACAAATGATATGAGAGCAAACCAATGGTCTATGCTATGTTGGATCCAGCATGTTCCCCCATCACACAACACTGTATGTGCTGATCACTGGCCATGTCCCTTGCCATCTTTTGTAATTACAACTACACTTCAACGTCACGATGTCCTTCCGCTTGGCTATAAATTCAGCAAACGGATATGCTCAAAACCATCAGCTCATACAGCACCAACAGAGCATTACAGCATCCATACCTCACTTATTCAAATTTCTAGCTGAAAAACAAGACCCAGAAACAACCATGATCAGCGCCAAGCGACTTGCTCAATTGGCAAAGAAGTGGCAGAGGATGGCAGCAAGCGGAAGAGGCTGACAGCAACAGCCATAGAAGAAACAGAGTGCTGCATCTCTGTAGCGGTCAAGGGCCACTGTGTCATGTACACGGTTGATGAGAGCCGCGTCGAGGTACCATTGGTGTACCTCAGCACGACGATCTTCAGCAAGCCCCTGAAGATGTCCCAGGAGGAGTTTGGCTTCGCTAGCGATGGCAAGATCACACTGCCTTGTGATGCCAGAGTGATGGAGTATATATATCATGTGCTTGCTCAGGAGAAATGCCTCTCCCGAGGTTGAGAATGCGTTGCTGAGCTCTGTGGTGGCATCTTGACAACACACTGGTTGCGCAATGCAAACCGTTGGAGCCAGCAAACAAATTTGCTATCTGTAGCTCCTGAAGAACATACATTCAGAGCCTGTTCTTGTCCTCTGTTTTCTGTAGTTCACCTGGATAGTGTAGATAGAAAGTTTAATGTAGGCAATAGGAGAGGGACAAAATTGTGTTTTACAATCTTGCAAGCAATCAAGCAGGAACACCAGCAGTCACTATTGTTCTTCTCTTACATATACATAGCATACATTGAATAAATAATGGATGTGTCTGTTCAAGCTAGATGCCAATAGTTCCATACTGCTTTCGTAATGTTGAGGGGGATTCCTCAAAAAACAAAAGCTAAGGGAAAATACACTAATTTTTATTACATCGATCATCTAAGCCAGGTTATTAGGAAAAGAAAGAATTAAGTGACATGACCAGGTGATACAATAGCCATTTTCAGGTGAGGATCCTCTGAGAAAAACTATCAAATGGCCATCGGGACTTCGGCATAAGAAATAAGCAAGTAGAACATAAATCACAAAATAAAACAGAAGATAGTAATAGCAGTATAAGAAAGGTCTCTTCTTAAACTAGAAATCATCAACATTTAAATATTACTGAACAAATGAACACACCTGAATCCATACAACTTTGCATAGCATAAAGCAGTCGGCAGCCTGAAAATACTTGAGGGCAATTATGACAGCACATACTTGGCATGTGTTTGTTATATAAAACCATGGTTAGCAGGCTTGGAAGATTAAACAGTTATGAAACAAACACTTAAGACATTTGTTCATCAATGTTAATCTGTTCATGTCAGCGTGTGAACATTCGTTTATACCATCATCAAAAAATAAAGGAGAGCATAAATATACAGATGCATGGTGCATGAAGTAACATAGAAGGCAGGTAATGCAACACAACAAAAGAAACATATAGACTATTGATAACAGAACTTGATGCCAAACAAATTGCATTGTACAATATTAATTATAGCAGGCCAAGCACACAGGGCGCAGTTTGATAGCAACTATTACTAGTACTTCAGACAGACTCAACCGCTGACAAGTAGCATAATATATACATAAAGTAATTGTTCTTGCTCTTTGGCTCGATAAAGACGATGCAGCAGACTACATACGGAAACCAACTAAGGATCCATCACGACCCTTCTTTGTCTTACTTGCAACTAGCTAGCTTAGTTATGGCAATCAAGCTTTTACTTCGCGTAGGAGAGTTTAATGTGCTCGTGAATGAACTTCACCAAAGTTTTCCTGTGGTCCATTAAGGCCATGAGGTTGTACTCGTTGACCGCCATAGTGTCACCCTCCAAGATGACCTTCTCACTGAGTTCGATGAAAAGGTCGAGCTGGTCATGCATGATGAGGCTCTGCGCAGCGAGTGCGGCCTCCAGGAAGAACTCCGCAGGCGCAGCCTCAGGCAGTTGCAGGGTCATCAGTGTGCGAAAGAGATCATTTCCATGGAGGCCGGCGAGTTGGCCAGCTGGGGAGACGCCGCGGTGGCTGCCTTTAGGGTGGCACGTGGACCGGAGGCGAGCAGTGATGTTGTCAACCGTCCTTGTGAAGTTGTCAAGTTTGTCAACGTGGACAATTAAGTCGTCCAACGTCACTTTGAGCCAGTCGGTGAAGGTGGCGTCAGAGATGCAACGCGCCGCGGCGCCATCCAGCACCCGTCGGAGGCGTCCCAGAGCGCTGGGCTGCGCATGGGAGTCCGTGGCTACCTGGAGAAGGCGATTAGTGCTCGCGAAAATCGCCTCCATGTCAATGGCCTGCCACACTGATTTGAGCGAATCTTCTCAGTCAGTCTTGCTGTGAATGTAGGAGTAGATATAGAGGGGTTAACAATCACACACGGTTCTCCATTTAACAACCATCAATGCAAAAACAATGATTCACAGGAAAAAGCATGGCTATTTCAGGCATGAATTTACAGAAAGAGGCCAAAGTTACAACTTCACAGAAGCTGGTTCAGGTTGCGAAAATTATGGCGTCAAAAAGATGGCTAATAGCCAACTCCCAAAGCTGTTGGCTGCTTATTCAAGTTGGAAAATTGAATAAGTTCCACTATGAAGTATGAACTGGGCCAAAGACCATGATCCTTACAGGATGAACTAACATGAATTGAACCCCTAAAAATGTCCCAAAACTGGGGTACATTGAGTTGATTGCATACTAGGAATACTATTATTTTTTTGCCTGAAAGTTGCACAAGAGCAGATCAAGCAAATCACATCTGGGCTTAGGATTCAGTGGGTTGGGGATGGGGTCGGAGAGGATGTCGGGCGGTTTGTGGCCGAGATCGTGCAGCCGCCGTTAGGGTGCGTGCTGCAGAAGAAGCGGTGAGGCGTTGGACGGGTGGCGAGCAAGGCGGATACATACCGGCGGTGAGGCAAATGCGGGCGCCGCGGGCGGCCTTCGGCGATGAGCGGAGGCGGCGGGCGGAACTCCGGTGACGGGGGTGGGCGGCGGCGGCGGACTGGAGGCTGGGGTTTGATTTAGGTGCGAATCTCGCCATTTGTTTTATTCTTTTTTTATGAGAAGGTTGCCACGTGCCATCCACCTAAGCTGAACACACCAAAAGACACAAGAGGCACTCCTCCGGCAAAAACACACACACACATACACAAAAGAAATATACTACTCCCCTCAAAAACAAATATTTCTTGTTCCTAAATATACGATGTTTTGGCGGTTCAAATTGAACAGCCAAAACGTCATATATTTAGGAATGAAGGTAGTACATACAAAGCCCTAGGAGTGTGGGAGGTCATCGCCAATGGTGGACGGCAAGGTCCATGTTGCCTCCGCCGCATATAAGGACGTTGTCATATAGGTAAATTATCTGGGACACCTAGGTGCTCGGGCACCTTGCTTGTTTTAGGTAGGTATCGCTGCACAATGATTGTTTGATTTCTTTCCTAACTATTCTTCATGCAAGGCTTTCCATTCTTACATTTTGTTTCCATTTTTAAATATTTGACATGCAAGACTTGTTATACAATAAATCGTATTATTGTTTTTTTTCTGACCTACTATGGGTATCTAATACACATATTTTTGTCTTCTAACTACCTTATACGGGTATCAAATACTTACTAACGAAATTATGCACATAAGCGGGTATTATATACCCAATAAATTATTTTCTGAACTACTATGTTCTTTTTTTGTTTCCTAACAATTCAATATGAGTATCTAATACGCGGGTATGTATATAATAAATTATTCTATGTTCTAGCTAGTAACGAAATTATATACATACACGGTATGCATATACCTACTAACAAAATTATATACATACGTGGGTATGCATATACCTACTAAAAAATTTATTTACATACGTGGGTATGCATATACCAAGTAACGAAATTATGTATGTATGTGGTTACCATAAAAACAGTATATGTACGAGTATGTATATACCCAATTATGTGGTGTGTATGTCTATGCCTACTACTGAAATTACGTAAAATACACGAGTATTTACATACCTAGTGACTTATTCTACGAAACAATAAGTGCTAATTTTTATTCAGTATGGTATTTTAATCTCCTTCCTTTTCTATGAGGTGACATGCATGCATGGGATGGTTAAAGAATTAAAGCCTGTCAAATTAACTAGTAATTAAGGCATTTACATTTGTTGCCAAATCAGTCGCTGAACACGATCCAACGACGGATAGGCAAGGTGCCCGGGCACCTAGGTGTGCATCATATATATATTTGTGTTTGGCACTAGTGTGCATCATTGTGCACCTTGTCACCAAAGCTTAAAACATGAAAACCAGAGCAACGACATGCTTCGATGCCAAATTGGGCTGGACATTTCACTCTCCCCTTCTATGTGTGGAGTAGATAAAAAGCTCAGGAGAGAGAATTGTTTATACTTCATCAGTTTTTACTCGCATAACAGCTTGGTCTTGAATCAAACATTCTAAACTTTAACCAAGTTTATACATAAAATTATTAATATCCACAATACCAAATCAATACCATTAGAATCACCATTCGATATATTTCATATCATATATATTTGCTAATGTGAAAGTTTAGATTGTTTTCCATAAACATGGTCAAACTTTATAAAGTTTGACTTAGGTCGAAGCTAATATGTAGAGTAAATAAAAACAAAAGGAGTACTAATTTGTGTCAATAAAGCCCAGGGTGCAAGAGATGGGTAACATGCTATACTGGAGAGAAACATGAAATTAGGCACCTCTGCCATATGTCCTTTTAGATGACCTATGCCATATGTTGGTTGTGTGTCAGAAGGCTTTGGCCACATTGTTAATGCCCTACAAGAAGCATATGGGTTTCTATTCCTAGCCGGCTACCCCAATGCTTTAACCCAGCCTGAATGCCTCCCTTTTTCGTTGGATTTTTCGCACGAATCTTGAAGCATAGGAAGTCTCTACGTGAGCCCACGAACTTGTTCGAGTTGAAACCAACTGAACCGAACGCTGCCAACTCCTCTGTCTCACGCTTTCCGCAATCCCTATGTTCCTTTTCTTGCCCCCTCTGTTTACCCCCCCCCCCCCCCCACACACACACACACACTCTGGCACTTTGATGGCAAGGTGTGGGGGGGGGGTGTACATGCTACAGTAACTCCCTGTGATTAAGCTAATCATGTTGCTAAACAGGGCTGATCACATTTGAATCACCTTCCTTTTCAAACTCCTAGTTCAAACTTCAAATATAATTAAAGTGAAAAATAAAAGTTTTCAAAAACTCAAATAAAAATGTTCAGTGGGTGCCAAATATTACACTGGTAATTATAATGGAGAAAACACATTTTTATAAAATACCTAAATACTTTTAAATGAAATAAAACAGAAAAGAAAATAAACAAATAAAGAGAAAACAGAAAACAGAACACAGTCAGAGAAAAGAAAAAAAAGGAGAAGCCCACCCCCCCACTGGACCCGTGGCCCACCTGGACCGAACCCCCGGCCCAAACTGGGCCGCACCCCCGACCCCCCGGCCCAGCCCACCTCTCCCCCGCGTCCCCTTCCCTGTTCCCCCGACCGGGGTCGGAACAGGGGCGCGCTCCCGCCCGACCACCTCGCCGGCACCGACGCCGGAGAGGATAAGGGCGCCAGCTTCCCCCCCGCCTCCTCGGGCCTCTCTCCCACTCGCCCCCGCTCACCCCTCGGCCTTTGCGCCTCTCCCCCGCCAGATCCACCTCCCTCTCCCCTTCGATCCCCTCTGCCCGCGCGTGCTCGCCGCCGTTCACCGTCGAACTCGCGGCCACCGTGCCCCGATTGCCCCGACGACGTGCCCGAACGCCTCCCCGCCGTCGACTACGTCGACTACGCCATCGGGAACGAGCCGAGCGCCACTGCACCGACCTCCCCGAGCGTGTCTTCCCCGCACGGCCGCCGTCGATCGTCGCCGATTCCGGCTACCCCGCGCCCTCCCCGAGCTCACTGCCACTCCCTACGGCTCCGCTGTGAGCTCCCGCTTCTCCTCCCCCTCTCCGTTAGCTCGCCCGCGTTCCGTAGCGGCTCCCCCACGCGCGCCCGAACGCCGCGCCGCGGAGCTCGCCGCCGCCGGGTCTCCGGTGACCAAATGGTCACGGGCGTAGGCCCGCTAGCCCGACCGCACCGTGCCGCACCCGCCTAGCTACTTAGTTCGGCCGTTCGCGCGCTCTAACGCAGCCTCCGTCGGACGCCCGTAGCACCTCGCCGCCGGCGAGCTCGTAGCGGTCGTCCCCGGCCGTTCCAGCCCCTCCGACCACCGCAGTTGGACGCGCGACGCCGAGCCGCGTCGAACGCGCCCAGCCACGCCCCCGAAGACCCCCTGTACGTGAAACCCGTACCCCTCCCGAGCCGCGCCGCCGTGCGTTTGGTCGCCGGCGTTGCTCCGGCGCCGGCCGCCGACGTGGCTGGCCTGGGGCCACCCCAGTGCCCCTGCCAGTGGCCCCCACGGGCCCCAGTTGACTGGGTTGACCCAGTCAACTGCTGACTGGGCAGGCCCAGTCACTGACATGCGGGCCCCACCGCAAAAATATAAAAAAAGAAAAGAAAAAGAAAATGTTTTATAAATAAAAATAATTAGTTTAACTAAACACTCACTGACATATGGGGCCCACCCCTCTAATTATACTGTTAGATTAGTTTAAATAGATATTAGAATAACAGAGACTGACATGTGGGTCCCACTGGACCCACCTGTCTGGTTTGACTGGTCAGCCGACCTGTTGACCTGCTGACGTCAGCATTACCTCATGCTGACGTCATAATTCATTTTTTGCTGAATATAAATAATTCCAGAAATTCAAATAAACTTTGAAAATTCATATCTTTTAAACCGTAACTCGGATGAAAATGTTTTCTATATGAAAGTTGCTCAGAACGACGAGACGAATCCAAATACGCAGTCCGTTCATCCACCACACCTCCCTAACCTATCGAACTAGCAACTTTCCCCCTCCGGTCCGTCTGTCCGAAAACGCGAAACATCGGGAATACCTCCCGGATGTCCCCCCCTTCACCGGTACCACCTACTGTCGCGTTAGGACACCCCTAGCACCGCTCACTGTCATGTCACGCATCGTCATGCTTATGTTTGCATTGTATTTACTGTTTCTTCCCCCTCTTCTCTCCGGTAGACTACGAGACCGACACTGCTGCTGCCCAGTTCGACTACGGAGTCGACGACCCCTCCTACTTGCCAGAGCAACCAGGCAAGCCCCCCCCTTGATCACCAGATATCGCCTATTCTTCTCTATACTGCTTGCATTAGAGTAGTGTAGCATGTTACTGCTTTCCGATATCCTATCCTGATGCATAGCCTATCCTTGCTACTACTGTTGTTACCTTTACCTGCAATCCTACATGCTTTGTATAGGATGCTAGTTTTCCATCAGTGGCCCTACATTCTTGTCCGTCTGCTGTGCTATACTATCGGGTCGTGATCACCTGGGCGGTGATCACGGGTTTATACTTATATACTATATACATGACACATGTGATGACTAAAGTCGGGTCGGCTCGTAGGAGTACCCGCAAGTGGATCTTTGTGGCGGAGCGACAGGGCAGGTTGAGACCGCCTAGGTGAGAGGTGGGCCTGGCCCTGGTCGGCGTTCGCGGATACTTAACACGCTTAACGAGATCTTGGTATTTGATCTGAGTCTGGCCATTTGGTTATACGCACTAACCATCTACGCGGGAGTAGTTATGGGTATCCCGGCGTCGTGGTATCAGCCGAAGCCTTCGTGACGTCAGCGACTGAGTGGCGCGCGCCGTGTTGGACCGCTTTGACGTAACCGCCGTGATCGTGTGGGTTGCTAGGTCTGCTCGCGGCCGCGTTCGCAACGTGCAGGTGTGCATAGGGCGATGGGCCCAGACCCCTGCGCGCTTAGGATTAGACCGGCGTGCTGACCGCTCTGTTGTGCTTAGGTGGGGCTGCGACGCGTTGATCTTACGAGTCCGGGCATGACCCAGAAAAGTGTGTCCGGCCAATTGGGATCGAGCGTGTTGGGTTATGTGGTGCACCCCTGCAGGGAAGTTTATCTATTCGAATAGCCGTGTCCCTCGGTAAAAGGACGACCCGGAGTTGTACCTTGAGCTTATGACAACTAGAACTGGATACTGAATAAAATACACCCTTCCAAGTGCCAGATACAACCCGGTGATCGCTCTCTAACAGGGCGATGAGGAGGGGATCGCCGGGTAGGATTATGCTATGCGATGCTACTTGGAGGACTTCACTCTATTCTCTTCTATATGCTGCAAGATGGAGATGTCCAGAAGCGTAGTCTTCGACAGGACTAGCTATCCCCCTTTTAATTCTGGCATTCTGCAGTTCAGTCCACTGATATGCCCCTTTACACATATACCCATGCATATGTAGTATAGCTCCTTGCTTGCGAGTACTTTGGATGAGTACTCACGGTTGCTTCTCTCCCTCTTTCCCCCCTTCCTATCTACCTGATTGTCGCAACCAGATGCTGGAGTCCAGGAGCCAGACGCCACCGTCGACGACGACACCCACGGCACTGGAGGTGCCTACTACTACGTGCAGGCCGCTGACGACGACCAGGAGTAGTTAGGAGGTCCAGGCAGGAGGCCTTGCCTTTTCGATCGTTGCTACTTTTGTGCTAGCCTTCTTAAGGCAAACTTGTTTAACTTATGTCTGTACTCAGATATTGTTGCTTCCGCTGACTCGTCTATGATCGAGCACTTGTATTCGAGCCCTCGAGGCCCCTGGCTTGTATTATAATGCTTGTATGACTTATTTATGTTTTAGAGTTGTGTTGTGATATCTTCCCGTGAGTCCCTGATCTTGGTCGTACACATTTGCGTGCATGATTAATGTACGGTCAAATCGGGGGCGTCACAAGTTGGTATCAGAGCCGACTGCCTGTAGGAATCCCCCTTTCCACACTCCTTGGCCGAAGTCGAGTCTAGACATTACAAAACTTTTACTAACATGGCTGTGTGTCTTACGGGCCCACGTCGCCATTGGGTGGTACTAGTATCTTTTACTCCTCGACCTTTACTCTGGGACTCTGAACTCTCTTCTACTCGGGTTAAACGAATTTACTAACTTTAACACTAGGATCCCGTGACCGTGTTCACCCCAAAGATGGATAAGCCATAGTTGTTTCTCAGAATAGTATTTTGAACAATTCACACACTGTCATTTGACTCCTTTGAAACGTCTTCTGCTTTCAGATGGAACCCACGAGGCAGGTCGTTCGCCACACGATGGCCATTGGTGCCTCGGGGTCACCTACGGTGCTAGCTGAGATGATGACCTATCTGGGTTATCGCTGGCACCCTGAGTACACCGTCTACGAGGAGTACCTGGACTTTAACCAGGAGCAGTACCGTGCCATCGTCCACCTCTACTCTCGGGAGTATGACTCCACTGCTGTGCTGCACACCGCCCACGGTGTTGGTGTGACCATCGATATGGCTGTCCACGATGCTGCCTATGCTGCTCTGACACGTCTTCGTGGAGAGTATCGGGAGTTAGACACCTCCCCTTTTAGGCATATTGCTATCGCCTCTGATGTTGGTGCGGAGGGATACTATACTGCTGCCTACTCCACTGTCACCCGAGAGCCCTTCTACCATCAGCACCTGGTTCTGCATGCTGATGGGCTGGATCGAGCTAACCGAGCTCTTCGCCACGAGATGTACACCACCCGTCAGCACCTTTACCGTGCTCTGACGCTGCTGCACCCCTTTGTCCGATCTGGACAGGTACCGCGTACTGCGATCTACCCAGCCAGGACCGTGATGCCCCACGGTGTCGGTTGGCCAGAGGTGGGAGGCTACTCTCCCGCACTTGGTCCTCTTCTGCCACCTGAGCGTCGGGCTCTACACCTGAGTATCCGCGGCTCCCAGTCTGCTGACGTGGAGGGCTATCCGTTGCCTCACTACCAGCTGTCGGGCTACGATTACCTCCACAGTACCTCTTGGGACTGATGTAGGCTTGCTTGTAGTATTAGTTGCAGTCGCCGCGAGCCTGTGTGCCGCCTATGATGTTTTAGTCTATGTACTGAACTCTGTGTACTGAACTCTATGCATGACCCCTTTTGTAAGCTATGCCGACTACTATGTAGTAGCTATCGTGCTCCTTTCATTATGCATGTTTCATCATGAATGATTCTTGTCATTGCAAATTTTCTCAATGCTAAACTACCCCTGTTATATATTAGCAGGATGGTTAGACCAGGTGGTCGTGGTCGTGGTGGCGATGCCCCACCACCACCTGAGTACATGGCTGGTATGATCCAACAGTTTGAACTGAACCGCCAATTCATGGAAAATATGATGGCTCAGTTTCCTCGCCCCAATATGAACCAGCAGCCAGCCCAAGTGACTCTTCAAGATTTCATACGCCTCAACCCAACCATCTACCGCAGCTCAACTCAGCCTCTGGATGCTGATGACTGGCTCCGTGACATCACCTATGAGATGGAGTCTGCTGATGTAGCCCCTGCCAGCTATGTCAATTTTGCTTCCTTCTTCTTGAAGGGACCCACAGCTCAATGGTGGGACAGCCACATGCGTACTCTGCCAGCTGGAACAATCATCACATGGCCAGACTTCCAAGCAGCTTTCCGTGCCCGCTTCATTCCTCAAGGAGTCATGGACCGGAAGAAGCGTGAGTTCCGCAACCTCACCCAAGGCAACAAAACCGTCGAAGCTTATCAGCGGGAGTTTCTGGACTTGTCCCGCTATGCTGAAGAAGACATTGCAACTGATGCACACAGACAGGAGAAGTTCCGTGATGGACTACAAGCTGACATCAAGCTCGCACTTCTAGTGCATGACTTCGCCGATTTCGCCACCTTGGTGAATAAGGCCATCAATGTCGAGACTGGTCTGCAGGAATACCAGAGCTCTCAGAGACGCAACCGTGACACGGGCTCATCTTCGGGCTCGCCCTCACAGAAGCGTAAGATATGGATCCCGAACAGGATGTATCGTCCAAATGCACCTGCTCCCAGGAAATCTTATGCTGCACCGCGTCTGCCTCCTCCACCATCTAGGCAGTCAAAGCTACCAGCTCCCCCACCTGGGGCTCCTGTTCCCACTCCCGATAATGGTCTGTGCTTCAAGTGTGGTCAACCGGGTCACTTTGCCAGGAACTGCTATCAGAACCAGAATCAACTGGCCCTTCCAGCAGCTGGCCGTAGTAACAACCATCCCCGCAACAACAATGCTAAGTCTTATGGTCGTGCTCATGCTAACCACGTTGATCTCAGCGAAGCTCAAGACCAGCCTGCTACTGTGATGGGTACACTCCTCGTAAATTCAGTACCAGCATCCGTTTTATTTGATACAGGAGCATCCCATTCATTCATATCAGCAGATTTTGCATTCCTGCATGGCATTAATTACGAAGAGATAAACACTCCGCTAGTGGTACACACCCCTGCGGGCCAATGTCAAACCACTATGGTTAGTCACGATGTTACTGTTGAAATTGAAGGACTGGAATTTCTTGTCTCTCCCATCGTACTGAAGTCCTGTAGCATTGATCTCATTCTGGGAATGAATTGGTTAAAAGCGTATACTGCTTCAATCGTTTGCACCACTAAGACCGTCCATCTGCTACACCCTTCAGATGAGATAGTTACTTACCAAGCCCATCTGGTGCAAAATGCCGAGGCAAGGCTCTATGCATTGAATGCATTGAACGCTGCACCACTCGAGGGCATTGAAAACATTCCCGTCGTGCGTGAATTCCTCGACGTCTTCCCTGAAGAACTTCCGGGGATTCCCCCTGCTAGAGCTGTCGAATTCATCATCGACTTGAAACTAGGCACCACTCCTATAGCCAAGCGACCCTACAAAATGCCGCCGCATGAACTCCTTGAGCTTAAGGAGGAAATCGACAAGTCTCTTCGCAAAGGATTCATTCGCCCAAGTTGCTCTCCTTGGGGAGCACCTTCTCTCTTTGTCAAGAAGAAGGATGGGACAAACCGGTTAGTTCAAGACTACCGTCCTATAAACCAAGCTACCATTCAGAATAAATACCCTCTTCCTCGGATCAATGATCTGTATGATCAACTGGCAGGTTCGTCAGTGTTCTCTAAGCTCGACTTGAGGTTGGGCTACCATCAGATCCGTGTTCGCGAAGAGGATATCCCAAAGACCGCCTTCGTGACTCGCTATGGTTCATACGAGTACACCGTCATGTCTTTCGGTTTAACCAATGCTCCAGCCACCTTCTCTCGTCTGATGAACTACATATTCATGGATTACCTCGACAAGTTCGTTGTGGTTTATCTGGATGATATCCTGATATTTTCCAAGAACGAAGAAGAACATGCGGAACATCTTCGACTTGTGCTGGAAAAGCTACGAGAACATCAACTATATGCCAAGTTCTCCAAATGTGAATTCTGGCTACCGGAAGTAACCTATCTTGGGCATGTCATCTCTAAGGATGGTATTGCCATCAACCCTGAACGAGTTCAGGCTATTCTTGATTGGACTCCTCCCAAGAACGTTAAGCAAGTCAGAAGTTTTCTCGGTCTCGCCAGCTATTGCCGTCGATTTGTCGAGAACTTCTCCAAGATCGCCAGGCCTCTGACTAACCTGTTGCATAAGGGTGTCAAGTTCCAATGGACAGACAAATGTCAGGAAAGTTTCCAGGCACTCAAAGACAAGTTGACTTCTGCCCCAGTTCTAGCTCCACCTGATACTAAGAAGGACTTTGTCATTTACTGCGACGCTTCCCGTCAAGGATTAGGCTGTGTCCTAATGCAAGACCGGAAAGTGATTGCTTATGCCTCTCGACAATTGCGCCCTCACGAAGAGAACTACCCGGTTCACGACCTCGAACTTGCTGCTATCATTCATGCGCTGAAGCAGTGGCGACATTACCTTCTCGGTAATCGTTGCGAGATCTTCACTGACCACCAAAGTCTGAAGTATCTGTTTACTCAGCCAGATCTGAACCTCCGTCAGCAGAGATGGATGGAGCTTGTTGCAGACTTTGACTTGGGTATTTCCTATACGCCAGGCAAGGCTAATGTAATGGCTGATGCCTTGAGCCGCAAGTCTTACTGCAACCACCTTCAGGTTCACAAAGTTCAGCCCTCGCTTGTTGAAGAATTCAGGAAGCTGAACCTCCATATTGTTCCTCCGGGTGCACTCGCTCCCCCTCCTTAGGAGTTTGGCAAGGTGAACCTCCACGTTGTTACCCAAGGTTCCCTCAATACCCTAGTTGCTAAACCAGATCTCGAGGACAGCATCAAAAGGCTACAGAAGTATGACTCTGAAGCCCACAAGATTAAGCGCTACCTCGCAGAAGGAAAGCCCTCATTCTTCACCATTTCTGAAGATGGCACCCTATACTTCAAGGGCCGCCTAGTGGTGCCATGTGCAGAGAAAAACTTGGATATGACACAGGAAGTTATGAAAGAAGCTCATGATACGCCTCTGTGTATCCATCCTGGTAGTACAAAGATGTATCAAGACATCCGACAGAGTTTCTGGTGGTCTAATATGAAGCAAGACATTGCTCGTTATGTTGCTGAGTGTGACGTTTGCCGTCGTATCAAAGCAGAACATCAAAGGCCTGCTGGAACTCTGCAACCTATCTCTATTCCTGAATGGAAATGGGACCATGTTGAGATGGACTTCGTCACTGGATTTCCCAAATCACAGAAAGGTAATGATGCTATTCTTGTCGTCATTGACCGGCTTTCCAAAGTTGCACATTTCCTGGCAGTCAAAGAAACGATCACTGCTAGCCAGTTGGCAACGCTCTATATGTCCAGGATTGTTTCACTCCACGGTATTCCATTGGTTATCAGTTCAGACCGTGGTAGCTTATTCACTTCAAGATTCTGGGCAAGTTTCCAAGAAGCTATGGGAACTCATCTGTCATTCAGTACTGCGTTTCATCCTCAATCGCAAGGACAAGTTGAACGCGTCAATCAAGTTCTCGAAGACATGCTTCGAGCTTGTGTTATTTCCTTCGGCAAGAAATGGGAGGAATCTCTCCCGTATGCTGAGTTCTCTTATAATAATAGCTATCAAGCTAGTCTGAAGATGGCCCCCTTCGAAGTGTTATATGGACGAAAGTGCCGAACCCCTCTGAACTGGTCAGAAACTGGGGAATGTCCACTCTTCGGTCCGGATATTATCCAAGATGCCGAAGAACAAGTCCGCATTATTCGCGAGAATCTCAAGACTGCTCAGTCACATCAGAAGAGTCAGTATGACCGTCATCATAAAGACATGGTCTATCAACCTGGCAAAAAGGCTTATCTTCGAGTCACACCTATGAAGGGTGCTCACCGCTTCGGGATCAAGGGCAAACTAGCTCCTCGCTATATTGGTCCATTCACTATTCTCGAAAGGCGTGGAAAAGTGGCATACCAACTGGAGCTACCGCCGAACCTTTCTCAGGTTCACGATGTGTTCCATGTGTCACAGCTCCGCCGTTGCTTCAAGGATCCAATCCGAGCTGTGGATCATGAAGTGCTCGAATTGCAGCAAGACCTCTCCTATAAGGAGCATCCGGTCCGCATTCTCGACCAAGCTGAACGCCGCACACGTCAGAAGGCGATCAAGTTTCTCAAAGTCCAGTGGTCGCACCATTCTGAAGATGAGGCCACTTGGGAACGAGAGGATCGTCTGCGCGAAGAATACCCCGCACTGTTTCCTTCTACCTCCTAAATCTCGGGACGAGATTTCTTGTAGTGGAGGAGATTTGTAACACCCTGGGAATCATGCTACAGTAACTCCCTGTGATTAAGCTAATCATGTTGCTAAACAGGGCTGATCACATTTGAATCACCTTCCTTTTCAAACTCCTAGTTCAAACTTCAAATATAATTAAAGTGAAAAATAAAAGTTTTCAAAAACTCAAACAAAAATGTTCAGTGGGTGCCAAATATTACACTGGTAATTATGGTGGAGAAAACACATTTTTATAAAATACCTAAATACTTTTAAATGAAATAAAACAGAAAAGAAAATAAACAAATAAAAGAAAACAGAAAACAGAACACAGTCAGAGAAAAGAAAAAAAAGGAGAAGCCCACCCCCCCACTGGACCCGTGGCCCACCTGGACCGAACCCCCGGCCCAAACTGGGCCGCACCCCCGACCCCCGGCCCAGCCCACCTCTCCCCCGCGTCCCCTTCCCTGTTCCCCCGACCGGGGTCGGAACAGGGGCGCGCTCCCGCCCGACCACCTCGCCGGCACCGACGCCGGAGAGGATAAGGGCGCCAGCTCCCCCCGCCTCCTCGGGCCTCTCTCCCACTCGCCCCCGCTCACCCCTCGGCCTTTGCGCCTCTCCCCCGCCAGATCCACCTCCCTCTCCCCTTCGATCCCCTCTGCCCGCGCGTGCTCGCCGCCGTTCACCGTCGAACTCGCGGCCACCGTGCCCCGATTGCCCCGACGACGTGCCCGAACGCCTCCCCGCCGTCGACTACGTCGACTACGCCATCGGGAACGAGCCGAGCGCCACTGCACCGACCTCCCCGAGCGCGTCTTCCCCGCACGGCCGCCGTCGATCGTCGCCGATTCCGGCTACCCCACGCCCTCCCCGAGCTCACTGCCACTCCCTACGGCTCCGCTGTGAGCTCCCGCTTCTCCTCCCCCTCTCCGTTAGCTCGCCCGCGTTCCGTAGCTGCTCCCCCACGCGCGCCCGAACGCCGCGCCGCGGAGCTCGCCGCCGCCGGGTCTCCGGTGACCAAATGGTCACGGGCGTAGGCCCGCTAGCCCGGCCGCACCGTGCCGCACCCGCCTAGCTACTTAGTTCGGCCGTTCGCGCGCTCTAAGGCAGCCTCCGTCGGACGCCCGTAGCACCTCGCCGCCGGCGAGCTCGTAGCGGTCGTCCCCGGCCGTTCCAGCCCCTCCGACCACCGCAGTTGGACGCGCGACGCCGAGCCGCGTCGAACGCGCCCAGCCACGCCCCCGAAGACCCCCTGTACGTGAAACCCGTACCCCTCCCGAGCCGCGCCGCCGTGCGTTTGGTCGCCGGCGTTGCTCCGGCGCCGGCCGCCGACGTGGCTGGCCTGGGGCCACCCCAGTGGCCCCCACGGGCCCCAGTTGACTGGGTTGACCCAGTCAACTGCTGACTGGGCAGGCCCAGTCACTGACATGCGGGCCCCGCCGCAAAAATATAAAAAAGAAAAGAAAAAGAAAATGTTTTATAAATAAAAATAATTAGTTTAACTAAACACTCACTGACATATGGGGCCCACCCCTCTAATTATACTGTTAGATTAGTTTAAATAGATATTAGACTAACAGAGGCTGACATGTGGGTCCCACTGGACCCACCTGTCTGGTTTGACTGGTCAGCCGACCTGTTGACCTGCTGACGTCAGCATTGCCTCATGCTGATGTCATAATTCATTTTTGCTGAATATAAATAATTCCAGAAATTCAAATAAACTTTGAAAATTCATATCTTTTAAACCGTAACTCGGATGAAAATGTTTTCTATATGAAAGTTGCTCAGAACGACGAGACGAATCCAAATACGCAGTCCGTTCATCCACCACACCTCCCTAACCTATCGAACTAGCAACTTTCCCCCTCCGGTCCGTCTGTCCGAAAACGCGAAACATCGGGAATACCTCCCGGATGTTCCCCCCCTTCACCGGTACCACCTACTGTCGCGTTAGGACACCCCTAGCACCGCTCACTGTCATGTCACGCATCGTCATGCTTATGTTTGCATTGTATTTACTGTTTCTTCCCCCTCTTCTCTCCGGTAGACTACGAGACCGACACTGCTGCTGCCCAGTTCGACTACGGAGTCGACGACCCCTCCTACTTGCCAGAGCAACCAGGCAAGCCCCCCCCTTGATCACCAGATATCGCCTATTCTTCTCTATACTGCTTGCATTAGAGTAGTGTAGCATGTTACTGCTTTTCGATATCCTATCCTGATGCATAGCCTATCCTTGCTACTACTGTTGTTACCTTTACCTGCAATCCTACATGCTTAGTATAGGATGCTAGTTTTCCATCAGTGGCCCTACATTCTTGTCCGTCTGCTGTGCTATACTATCGGGCCGTGATCACCTGGGCGGTGATCACGGGTATATACTTATATACTATATACATGACACATGTGATGACTAAAGTCGGGTCGGCTCGTAGGAGTACCCGCAAGTGGATCTTTGTGGCGGAGCGACAGGGCAGGTTGAGACCGCCTAGGTGAGAGGTGGGCCTGGCCCTGGTCGGCGTTCGCGGATACTTAACACGCTTAACGAGATCTTGGTATTTGATCTGAGTCTGGCCATTTGGTCTATACGCACTAGCCATCTACGCGGGAGTAGTTATGGGTATCCCGGCGTCGTGGTATCAGCCGAAGCCTTCGTGACGTCAGCGACTGAGTGGCGCGCGCCGTGTTGGACCGCTTTGACGTAACCGCCGTGATCGTGTGGGTTGCTAGGTCTGCTCGCGGCCGCGTTCGCAACGTGCAGGTGTGCATAGGGCGATGGGCCCAGACCCCTGCGCGCTTAGGATTAGACCGGCGTGCTGACCGCTCTGTTGTGCTTAGGTGGGGCTGCGACGCGTTGATCTTACGAGGCCGGGCATGACCCAGAAAAGTGTGTCCGGCCAATTGGGATCGAGCGTGTTGGGTTATGTGGTGCACCCCTGCAGGGAAGTTTATCTATTCGAATAGCCGTGTCCCTCGGTAAAAGGACGACCCGGAGTTGTACCTTGAGCTTATGACAACTAGAACTGGATACTGAATAAAATACACCCTTCCAAGTGCCAGATACAACCCGGTGATCGCTCTCTAACAGGGCGACGAGGAGGGGATCGCCGGGTAGGATTATGCTATGCGATGCTACTTGGAGGACTTCAATCTACTCTCTTCTATATGCTGCAAGATGGAGATGTCCAGAAGCGTAGTCTTCGACAGGACTAGCTATCCCCCTTTTAATTCTGGCATTCTGCAGTTCAGTCCACTGATATGCCCCTTTACACATATACCCATGCATATGTAGTATAGCTCCTTGCTTGCGAGTACTTTGGATGAGTACTCACGGTTGCTTCTCTCCCTCTTTCCCCCCTTCCTATCTACCTGATTGTCGCAACCAGATGCTGGAGTCCAGGAGCCAGACGCCACCGTCGACGACGACACCCACGACACTGGAGGTGCCTACTACTACGTGCAGGCCGCTGACGACGACCAGGAGTAGTTAGGAGGTCCCAGGCAGGAGGCCTTGCCTTTTCGATCGTTGCTACTTTTGTGCTAGCCTTCTTAAGGCAAACTTGTTTAACTTATGTCTGTACTCAGATATTGTTGCTTCCGCTGACTCGTCTATGATCGAGCACTTGTATTCGAGCCCTCGAGGCCCCTGGCTTGTATTATAATGCTTGTATGACTTATTTATGTTTTAGAGTTGTGTTGTGATATCTTCCCGTGAGTCCCTGATCTTGGTCGTACACATTTGCGTGCATGATTAGTGTACGGTCAAATCGGGGGCGTCACAGGGGGCAACCGCAATTTCCTGGTGCGGTGCTGGCGTCGTTTGTGCGGGGAGTAGGCGCGGGGGAGCAAACTCGATGGCGGGGACAGCGACGGGCATGGACGGCCGATGTGCCACCATTGCTCGGTGGCTTGGGAGTTGGGGGTGGATGGAGGTAGCGCAATGGGAGCACGTGGCGGCTGAGGTGCGGGGGGAAGCAACGCTGGGTGGCGGCGCCGCAAGTGCGAGGAAGCGTGCGGGAGCGGCGGCTCTGAGGCCAGCGAGACTCAGGCGAATCTGTGCCCTAGTCACCGTCGTCCATTGGGTCTATTCATTGGGTGAATCATCACCGGAGATGAAGGTATGGAGGTGATGGTGGAGGTGGAGGTTCGGGGCGGCCTAGAACGTGCTGGAGGAACTAGGGTAGGGGCTCCATGCATGATTTATCACATTGCATCTTTTGCAGAGTGTCCTCGTATATGAGGTTTAAACTACTGCCACCATTCATTAAGACTTTATGTAGCCGAGATCCGTCTACTATAGGGTCGAGGACTGAGGTTGCCGCTCCTCGGCTCGGGCCGAACTTCGGCACGAAAGTGATAGGCATGCCTGACCATTGATTCGATGTCGCTACGTGACAATGTGGCCCATCTCTCGAAGGGCTCTTTTTCGTTTATTCTTGAAGGATGAGTTTCTTAGATCATTAAGATCTCGCACTTGTCGGATGATATTGTCGGACGTTTGTTACGTGATTCCGTGGTGTTGAGGAGGTATTCCCCTCCCTTTGCCACCTGCTTAACCATCCAGCAAGCTCTGAGGTTATGACTTAGGTTTGCGTTCAACATGACTGAGTGAATTTGACATGGTTGATCCAGGAGTGTATCGAGGGCGGTTTTGGATCATGTTACATGCCTCTTTCTTTTTCGCGATGGCTCTTCTGCCTTAGAGCGTCGAAGGCGTTCGTTTGGTTGTGTATGCCTATCGTGGTTCGCTGCTTCAACATGAATTGAATCCCTCTATTCTTTTTGAGCCAACTAGGTGTCCTCCATGATGCAGAATCTTGATACCAAGTCCGATAGTTCGGAAAACGTATGAACTCTTCGGCGGGCGTGGGTGTTCAAGATGCCCTTATCTTAGCAATTGTGTCGAAAAGCCGCCAAGACTTCTAAGTCACAACAATTTGGAATTTTGATCTTGACGAACAAAAATTTCATTTAGAATTGCCGAACTGTCTCGTAAGGTTGTTGTTTAACGTAGATTAGGTCCCAGACATCGGGTGGCCCTGAACTACTCGGGCAGTACTCGATGTGGGGGGTGGGTGGGATAAAAAATTTGACCCTGATCTGTTGTAGGCTTGACGCTCCGAGATGCTCCTCCCGAGATCGCTGTGCCAAAGCTGAACCAACTGGACTGGCTTTGGGTCTGAGCCCCAGGCTCCTTCCAATTGGTTGGGTTAGCATCTTGGACATGAAGATCCTCGGTCAAGTTAGGAGAAAGAGTGTGAGGCTTGACCAAATTATCTACCATGCATAAAATAATTGGAATTTTTTGAATTTTTTTGTGAATTTCTTGTTGATCTGCAGATGAGCCTGGGCTCAGAAATGGATATTCGGGAGCTCCAATAATATTATGGATGGTATCTTTTACAATTCATATATATTGCTACACACACACTCCACTAACAAAACAAAATTAATATGCAAAAAATTTCTGCCATTCCATATCTATTTTCGTAAATCCTGGGGATCTAGCAAACCTTGGAGTTTTATCTACTCCATCAAGAGGCGTATCGACTCCATGATGCCGACATCCCTCGTCCACTATGGTCTAGATGGAAATGTTTTCTCGGCCATTTTACGCCAATTCTGGTTTACACTACTGGACCGTTCCGTTCCTCCTGCTTTTGAGTCCCTATTGTCTCTCAATCCCATATGCAACGCAATGCCTTCTCCAGCTCGAGTATATTTTTTCCCTCCTCCAGCTTCGAGAATGTTTTCTCCCTCCTAAAGCACCGGGCAAAACTAGTTTGTCCCACTTTTATAATGCCACACGCGTAGGCATCTGTTATGCATGTGACCTTCTCTGAAATCCTAGATAAAAAAGCAGCATGTAGCCGACCCCGTCGGTCCCGCTTTAGCATTGAGAAGCTAGCTTCATTCAAACCAGCCCGTCCATTTATGTTTGTGAGTGTGCAATGAGGTACAATATAATAAGTCTGGGTGCTTGTATGATGACATCCTAATGAAATGGAATACGTAGAGTGGCCGCTGAGATGGAGATATCTAGTCTGACAGTTGTTCATGGCCATGATGTCATGATAGACTGTTTGCTAAAGAACCAGATTGAACCTATAGGGAGCAACTTGAAATGGCCATCTATATTCATTTTTTTTTTCTTTAGGAGTATATATAGGTGGGTGCCACCGACAACATGTTTCTATATACACTCCAGAACAAGGTTGATAATCTGTGAGAGATTCTAATCATTCGTGCTTCCATGTCATTTTAGTGATTAGTACTGTATTCCTTTTTAGGGACAATTTGGAACCATGAAAATTTTCTTCGAATCTTTGGTATACATTTTTTTTATGTTTTTTGACCGGAACTGGCAGGAGCTCTGCATCTTTCATTATAGGAGAGGGAAAGCTGTACAAAGTTTCTAAGCAATAGAAACAGGATGAGGGGGGGAAGCAGAGGGTAAAATTACAGGGATCCTTGGTGTACTTAAGCGCATCATATATACATGCCATGGCTCCCATTCTCTGCCACGTTCTCAATCGCCATCTGAGCAGGCCTCATGGCACTCACCATGGCTGCTTATCCTTCTTATTAATTTCTTGATTCAAAGTTGAGAGAAACTTCTTGTTCGGCTGGTATTCAGATACAGGTGTGTTATACTGATGCTTATCTTGTGGACGAACTGATGAAGCAGCGGTGTCCAATTCGGGATTGCGCAACGAGGTTCAGAATAGCTACTTTTGTGTGCTGGATATTTTTCGCGTGGCGGGGCGGACTGTGACGCCCTAGAGCGGGGCGGGGCGGCTTCCGTCCTCAGAGCTCTTCTGTGGCGCCCTAGAATGGTAAAACGTCAAGAGAGCTAATCTTAATCCCAACCTAATTCTCTTCATGGCCTTACCATTTTCCCGTATTTTTACCGCACAGTGGCCATTTTCTGGCAGTACAAGGTGTTCTCTGATTACAGGCAGGTGAGGGCTAGATCCGTGCAGGATGGCCATTTCCTGGCTCGCGAAATTCTTAATGTGTTCAATTGTTGATTGCTTGGATTGCATTCGTCTGTGTGCTGCGAGTATACTGTATATACCTCTAAGTTTTAGTTCAGAACTGAACATATATACTACCTATGTCTCATAATATAAGGCGTTCTTTTTTTTTTTACACTGTCAAAGTGTCAAAAAACATCTTATATTACGATACGGTGGGAGTACTTGTTTTTCCTTTCATTCTCTTCAATAAATTCCAGTGCAATGTATTGCGAGTAATTTCCACTCGTGACAAGCTGGTGCACATGTACTT
This sequence comes from Triticum aestivum, assembly GCF_018294505.1. Taxonomy (NCBI): domain Eukaryota; kingdom Viridiplantae; phylum Streptophyta; class Magnoliopsida; order Poales; family Poaceae; genus Triticum; species Triticum aestivum. The sequence goes on from NC_057808.1 coordinate 437,401,932, forward strand.
TGTGAGACCTTGAACTGAATTTTCTGACGCCCGTGCTATATGCTGATGGACATATAGGCAAGGGAGAAGAAGAAGAATGCAGTTTAGGTGCTGGTAATCTGTGACAAGTTGGCAAGGGACAGGACCATGAGCTGAGTACCAACTACCAACTGCAGTAACTGCAAGAGTGCAGTGTCATCTTGATTTGATTTCTCTGGGGCCATAGACTGCAAGACTGCAGGTTAACCTACCTCTATCATCTGTATTCACAGCAAGCTCTGGTATATATACACACACATATAAGCGCGCGAGAACTAAAGGTCCTTTTTGTAAAATTCTAGCTAAAAGTATCAGGATTCTAATTCGATTTCGTTGAACCAAGATAACCTCTAGGCCCAGCTATAAAAACAGTGAGTGCAGCTGTCATGAAAAACCATAGGGAAGAAGAGCTCCTCACTGTCGAAGAGAGTGTGTCAGCTCCGATTTATTGGCAAATTGGACTAGGTGATGCACATAAGCGACATTAACATCGTCGCCCTATCATAAGGAGTGTCACCACTAGCGGCTGCGCAACGCAGGACTGCTCGTCCAGATTCCTGTTGCCTCCCAATCCCATGCAGTGTGGTCATGTAATGAACACCTACTCCTCTATAGCATGGATAGTCTTTCTCATGGAGTAAAGGTATGAAAAACAATCACAACCGCATGCGTGAATATAGCATAAACGTGTTAATTTATAAAGGCACTCTTGAGACCAGCTGGTGGCTCGACATGTAGTTATGTGTCAGTCTCCAAGCTAAGTGCCTGAATGTGAGGTGCAGTATGCTTTAAGATCATCACAAAGCTTGTCCTTAGACCACCTACCTTGTGTATGCACCTAGCCTTATTCACCTGCCTTTATATTTGCCATTTATGTTACACACCTCCATCTTTGACGTGTCTCGCCATGATGTATATATAGTATATACTAGGGGTTGGGGTGCGCTGATATATGCGCGCCTCCTGAAAAGTGGCCCTCTGTGGTGCTAGCTGGAAAAGCGCCCGTTCCAGTACCTTTTGTCTAATTACTGGCAAATATGCACAATTTACTCATATGCATGGCTGCTTCGCTCCCTGATTTCAGTTGTATGCACGATCATTCGTATATGCTAGTAGCTCAGATCCAGAACGGAAGAACTTGAATATGATTCACTTGTACAAAAATGGAGACTTGTGCTTTACAAATCAAATGCTTTCAAACTTGAGGACATGCGTTTCAATGGAAAGTTGGACCCATTTACAGATGAACTATCCGTTCAGTTACAATTTACATAGATTCACCTGAAGTGTTATGCTGGCTAGCTCGTTTCCATCCATCCATATGCTACTTTTTGAGAGAAACTGTATTAATTGGCAATATAACTGCATATGAGTCGTCAGGTGAAACTGTGTTGGCAATATAACTGCATATGAGTCGTCAGGTGAAACTGTGTTGGCAATATAATGGTTGACTCTGGAGTGCCTGACCAAACAAGACAAGACTGGGGGCAAGCAACAAAGAACCACCTGAATAGGCCAAGACTCATGTTGCACAAAAGTGGTGTTCGAGTAGAAAGCGAGGGACCGGGCATTGAAGAAACTTCTGCCGTGAGGGAGAAGCGGAAAGTATGTGTAGTTCAACCAAGTTTGGAGGACAGACTGGATTCTAGTCTCAAGAAGATTAGAGTTTCATCAGACTCTTGTTCGCGATTCCAAATGATCGTCCATTCGAGTCCTTCTATGCGGCTATGATCGGGTCACCGAGGCAGTAATTGACTATCATGACATGTTGTTGGAGTACTAGTATTTATATCTTCATGACCGTTTCCACAAACTAGTGTAGCTTGTTAAGATGGTTGCATTCAACATGGTGGCAGCTGCAAGTTGGACCTATAGTGCAACTTCAGCTTGGACCCTGAATCAGAGACAGCAGAAATGATACACATTTGGTACCTCTTGCCAACAAGATATGTTTGATTAATTTATTTTCTATATATCCATGGTAATCTTCATAAATTTCGTTGTCCAATCTAGAACTTGCTACTGTATATTAACATCAGGCAATGAACAGAGATGAACAGAGTAGGGCTCCTCTACAGCTGCATGCCATTCTTCAGAAGCTAACAAACAGCTACTTGCTGGTTAATCCCTACGCCAACCACACTGCCTTCAAAACTGCACGGCCTTGGGACGGAGCTCATGAATGCCTTCACAACTTCCGTGGAGGCATCTCTCCGGAGCAAGCACATGGCGTACTCCATGACCGCGGCGTCGCAGGGTAGGACGATCCTCCCATCATCGCCGCCTGCAAAGCCGAACTCCTCGTGGGACATCGTCAGGAGCTCGCTTAAGATCGACGTGCCGAGGTATGCCAGCGGCACCTCGAACCGTGCCCCATCTATGGTGTACACCATGCAGTGGCCCTTCATCGCCACCGACGGCGACGTCGCGCAGCACTCGCCATTGGCTGCTCCTTTCGGCACTGTCGTGCTTCGGGTGAGCCTCTTCCTCCCCATGGCCGCCATCCTCTGCCACTTCTTTGCCATCTGAGCAAGTCTCTTGGCACTAACCATGTTTCTTTTCCTCCTCCTTGTATTTCTTTCTTGGCTAGGTGTGGTAATGTTGCTTTGGTTTCTGGATGAACTGATGTGCTGGTGGTGGTGCTAATCTGATGTATTTATAGGGGCGAGGGAGAAAGAAAAGTGAACAAGTCAGTTAGGTGCAGCTATCCTGACAGTTTGGCAAGGGACATGGCCATGAGCACAGAACATGCAATGCTAACTGCAAGAGTGCAATGTGATCTTGATTTGATTTGTCTGGGGTCATCAGTCTGCCACTTGTTGGACAGAACTAGCGCTGTAGTCTTTGGGTATGCTTGGACATCATAGTGTGCTGCCATACTGATATGTTTCAGTGGAAAATAGTATAAGAATCATACGACTGATATGGAGACCATGTGTAAATTAGGGCCATTTTTTTTTGTGATTGCACAGCTACATACAAACTAATTATTTTGGGTGCCTGATTAATCATACCATTACGAGTCAGATGGAGATATATTTAGTGTGGGAGTTGCTCATGCAACAAGAAGATGTAATCTCTTCCATGGTCCACACACCTAGCTAGCTAGTACAAGATTACAAGTAGCTCATGATTTTTGGTTTAGACCTGTTCATACTATATCATTTGGCAAACCTTTGTTGTGCCTATGACATACGTAATCCGAGATGCATCCTCTACTCTACATGGGCGACAAGTTAGCATGCATGAGCTTCAGAACATGCAGTGCTAATAGCAAGTGTAAGGCCAAGATAACAATATGTGTTCTTATCAGAGACAACAGCAGTAGCAGTACCTGGGGTGACTGGAGAGATCAAATCAGCCTTTCCAGCGAGCTTGCCACACTGAGACAACCAGACAGGTGCATGCACAGCTTCTCACCTACAGATTAATCCAGGTATTGCAACAGATTAATTTTACCATCACATCATCAGTTTCAATCCCAAATTAATTGTTAATCCAGGCAGATTGTACTATGATTTTGAAGTGGTCAAAAGATCAACGCAAGAAAGGCCTGCTGAGACATATATGTTCTCTAAACATATATGAGAATAATTCATATATGTTTAGAGAACATGTTTCAGCAGGTCTTTCTTGCATTGATATATGAATCATTCTTATTGTCGTCTGCATAAGTTCCTCAAAACCAAGAGGACTACAGAAAGCCGGAAAATTAAAAAGGCTGAATACGTCTGTCCACAAGGAATAAATCCCCTTCTGAATCATTCTTATTTATTTTTGGCTGTATGGTCGCGTCGAAGAAAATCAAATATAACCGAAAAGATCACAATTTCAAATATAATACATGCATAAAGGTTATATGGCACTTTCACAGGAAACAAATAAAGGTGGCTGATTCACAATAAGTCTTATTCTAGTCATGTGTACTCCCGTATCCGAGAGATAAGAAATGCAAGAAGCAGCAGTCACCGCATGAGATGCCGAAAATCAAACAGATCATGTGGTGGACCAGCACAAACTTTCAACTCAATGTTCAGAGAGAATAGATTGCTACGAGCCTGAACAATTGCGTGTCTGCAACTCAGGGCCCACTCTATATACTTATAATCAGTAGGACTGTAGGGCATCATTACCACCCACATGATCAATTGGTATCTCGTCGCGCAAGCACAAACAGAAATGGACCAACTTTCAGGTGGTCCTTGGTCATACAAGTCTCTTCTTGGCCACTAGTTGAAACAGGTCGGCATGGCAGCCATTTGTAATGTCCAAGCACCCAAGACTATACTGATAGCCCAGAGAAATCTAATCAAGATCATTGCTTGCCCCTGCACTCTTGGAGCATTACATGTTCTAGTTCATGGCTCTGTCCCTTGCCAACTTGTCATGATAGCTTGATAGCTGCAACTGCACTACATGATGCTTCCCTCCACTCTCACCTATAAATCTACCAGCTTACTGACACCATTTCATCATCAGTTCATCCACAAGCCAACCACTACAACACCTAGCTGAATCCCACCTGATACAAAAGTTTCTCTGGACTTTCAGCCAAGAAACAAGGAGAAGAAGCCATGGTCAGTGCCAAGAGGCTTGCCCAACTGGCTAAGAAGTGGCAGAGGATGGCGGCCGTGGGGAGGAAGAGGCTTGCCCAGAGTACGGTGGTGAAAAGAGCCGCCGAGGAGTGTTACGCAACGACCTCAGTAGCGGTGAAGGGACACGCAGCGTGGTGTAATACAGCCGATGGGGGTCGGTTCAAGGTGCCACTGGCGTACCTCGGCACGGCGGTCTTCATCAAGCTTCTGAGGATGTCTCAGGGGGAGTTTGGGTTCGCGGGCAGCGACGACAGTCGCATCGTGCTCCCTGCGATGCTGTGGTTATGGAATACGCCATGTGCTTGCTCAGGAGAGATGCTTCCACGGAGGTGGTGATGGCGTTCGTGAGTTCCATTGCCAGGTCATGCTGCTTTGACGGCAGTGTGGTGGCGCCACACGTAGGGTTTAGCCAGTATGTAGCTGTTTACTAGCTTCTGAAGAGCGGCAGCTGGCTAGGATCCTTGTTCCAGGCACCATTTTTTGTTCAATGGAAGATGTAAATACAAAGTTAGTAGATTAGAATAGGGAACAAAAAATTGTGATGCAATTAGCAAAATATGCAGTTCAACTGTCTGTTTCAGAGTGGGTACTTCAGTAGCACAATTATATTTGTGTGTTAACAAATTCAGTCAAGGAGTACACCTAGAAACTACAACTAACGCAGTTCTGCACACATTTTCTTTTAAAGAATTTAGTGAAGAGAAAAGCAAACGCTGATACATTCAAGTACACACGGCATATGATCAGATAGCAGCTTAGACTTAGATGAAAGAAAACTTCCATTGAACAAAAAACTCAGCTGAATAATTAATGGACACATGCACATTTAGCAATTATATGAAAATTAAAGCTATGACATATACCTCTTAAAACAGGGTATCTTCTTTTTATTTATTTCTGACTTGTGTGAAAATGGGGGAAGCAACAGTGAAATGCAAACCACGTTAGACTGAAAGTTTAGCAGCGACCAATCACAACCATAACGAGTTCCTGATCATTTAGTCCTACGTTTTCTTTTCCAGCCAGACATCAAGTTCAGACCTTCAGATAGAAGCATGATCATTGACACTGATGATATCTAAACCCGATCCTTCCATAACCTGAGTCACAGAACAGAACATGGCCTTATCCCTCACCAGCTTGTCACGCTGACAGATGATATGAGAGAAAACCTATGCTTTGATGCTCCAAACATTTGGCCCCAGCACAATCTAATCCAAATTAATCATACAACACTGCATCTGCTGATCCCATGGTCTTGTCCCCTGCCATCTTTTCTGATTACAACTACACTTCACTGTCACGATGTCCTTCCTCTCAGCTATAAATTCAGCAGACGGCTAAGCTCAACAGCATCACTTCATCAACTCCACCACCAACAGGGCATTATAAAATCTAGATCCCACTTCTCCGAATTTCTAGCTAAAAAAAAGACACGCAACCAACCATGGTCAGTGCAAAGCAACTTCCTCAATTGGCGAATAAGTAGCAGAGAATAGTAGTACTTAAGAGGAAGAGGCTGACAGCAACAGCCAAAGAAGATGAAGAGTGCTGCACCTCAATAGCGGTCAAGGGCCACTGTGTCATGTACTCGGCCGATGGGAGGCGCTTCGAGGTACAATCAGTGTACCTCAGCACGCCAATCTTCAGAGAGCTCCTGAGGATGTCCAGATCAGACTGCCTTGTGATGCCGGAGTGATGGAGTATGTCATGCGCTTGCTCAGCTGAAATGCCTCTGCCGAGGTCGAGAACGTGTTGCTGAGCTCTATGTAAGTCCCTGAAGAACATACATTCAGGATTTCAGAGCTTGTTCTTGTCCAATGTTCTCTGTAGTTCACCTGGATAGCGTAGATAGTTAAACCTAGGGAACAGGAGAAGGAAAAATGTAGTGTAATGCACTACAATCTTGCTAGCAATCAAGAGGGAACAATAGTCGCAGTTGTTCTTCTCTTACATATAGATTGCATACGGTGAATAAATAATTGATGCAACTGTTCATTTAGATGCCAATAGTTCAATACTGCTTTCATAAAGCTGAATAGAAAATACACAAGTTTTAATACATCTATCATATAAGCCAGGTTATTAATAAAAAAAGAATGGATAAGTGACATGAGCAGGGGGGATACAAGAGAAATTAGTACTTAGCAGTATAAGGAAGGTTTCTTCTTAAAATAGATATTATCAACATTTACATGTTACTGAAGAACTGGACACCCCTGAATCCATATAATTTTGAATAAGGCAGCCGGCAGCCAGCACAGATTTGGCATATGTTTGCTACTCCCTCCGTTCACTTTTATAAGGCCTTGAAGACATTTCAGACAATGTGCAGAGGAGCCTATTTTTAGTTGTCTGAAATGACTTACAAAAGTGAATGGAGGGAGTATTAATCTTCAACCACATTTGAAACCATGGTTAGGAGGCTTGCTTGCAGGCTTGGAAGATCAACACTTGTGGAACAAACACTCAAGACATTTGTTAATCAATGCCAGCAGGTGAACATCTGTATGTACCATCATCAGAAAATAAAGAGAGGCAAAATATATACTCCCTCCGTTCCTAAATATAAGTGTTTCTAGGGATTTTACTATGGACTACATACGGATGTATATAGACATAGTTTAGAGTGTAGATTCATTCATTTTGCTCCGTATGTAACTTATTGAAATCTCTAAACAGACTTATATTTAGAAACGGAGGGAGTAGATGTATTGTGCATGAAGAAAGCAGGTAATACATCCTGTTAATAATAGAACAGGGCGCAGTTCGAGAGCAACTATTACTACGACTTAAGACATACTCCGTTGCTGACAAGTACCATAATACATACATTAGTAGTCGATTTTGTTCTTTGCCCGAAAACAGTGATGCACCAACCTACATAGGGAAGGAAGCCAGCCAAGGATCCATCAATGGCTCTCCTGGCTCCTTCGTGTTACTTGTAGCTAGTTAGCCTAACTATATCAATCGAGCTTTTACTTCGTTGGGCCAGTCGGTGGACGTGAAATTGCAGCGGCGTTGGCGAGGTCAATGTGCTCTTGAACGAACTTGTCCGATGTATAATTGGTAGCTCGAGAACCAACGAGCCTCCCCCTCCTCTCCTCTCCCGCGACCGCGCCGCCCCCGCGGGCGGCTGGCCGCGCCCAGCCCTCTTCCCCGCGCACCTCTCCCTCCCCCTTCCTCTCTACCGCCGTTGCCGGCGCCCGCTGCGGGCCTGGCCCGGGCGACGCTGGTGGCGGCGCCCCCCTGGCTTTTTCCCTCTCGGGTGTCCGCCGGCGCGGGAAGGGGTGACCCCGGGCGGTGCTTCTAGGCGGCGGCGGTCCAGCGCGGCGGCGAGGGCTCCCGGTGCGAGCGAGGGCGGACTTCTGGACGGCGGCGGCGCCGTTGGCGGCGGGGTGACGCGGCGGCGCGGCCTGGCGGCGCCCGCTCAGCCCAGATCTAGGCCCTTCGGGCCCCATCTGGGCCTGGGCGGGCCGGCGGCGGGGCGGGTCTGCTTCGTGGCTTCCGGAAGGCGGGGGAGAGACGATGAGCGGCAGGGTGCTGGCGGCGCCATCGCCGGCTTGCTGCAGTGTGGCGGCGGGGCTTAGCGGGCCCGTTTCGGGCCTGGCCGGGCCAGGGGTGGCCTGGCATGCCCTGCTACCGCGTCTGGACGGCTACCGCGACAGTGCCGGAGGTTCTGGCCTCCCGCACGACGGCGGTGGAGGTGGTTCCCTCCCGTTCGGCTTCGGTGCTGCTTCTCCCTCCGCGGGGCGCTTCTCCCCGGTCCTCTTGGCCTCGTGTTGGTGTTCGCAGTGAGGCGGCGTGGGTGACGGCGCAACCGCGATGGCGCATGGTGGTGGGCGGCGATCTGGCTGGTCGGCTCCGGTCCGTGGGGCGGTGGGGATTGGAGTACGGGAGAAATCCTTGCCGGTCTTCGGCCCCGATGCGGTGACACTTGCGGGTGCCACCATTCCTTCCTGGAGGGTGTCGGTGATATCCATCCCCACCTCCTTCCGCGTGCCGGGGAAACCCTAGGACATGTCCGGGCAGCAGCGTCGTCGGCGTCGCTTTCCTTCTTGGAGGTGTTGTTTTGTACGCGGTGGTCCGGAGCCTCGGGTTGTAGTGGTTTGTGTCTGGTGGGCATAGCGGTGGCGGGTCATCCGCGCTCTGTCGAGCTGACGTTGTTGGCATTTGCTTCTTCTTCTTTTTCTTTTGGGCTTATTGTGCTGTTCGCCCCAGCGTTCCTGTATCGGTGTTGGTTGCTTTGGAATACAAAGCGGGGGGAAATCCTTTTTCGGTAACGAACTTGTCCAAGGTTTTCCTGTGGTACTTGAAGGCCATGAAGTTGTACTCATAGATCGCCATAGGGTCGCCCTCCAAGATGATCTTTTCACTGAGTTCGATGAAAAGGTCGAGCTGGTCATGCATGATGAGGCTCTGCGCAGCGAGAGTGACCTCCAGGAAGAACTCCGCAGGCGCAGCTGCAGGGTCATCAGTGTGCGGAAGAGATCATTTCCATGGAGGCCGGCAAGTTTGCCAGCAGCGGAGACGCAGCGGCGGCTACCTTTATGGTGGCCTTTAGGGCGGCACGTGGCTTGGAGGCGAGCGGTGAGGTTGTCCACTGTCCTTGTGAAGTCGTCAAGTGTGTCAACCATGCCAAGCAAGTTGTCCAACGCCACTTTGAGCCAGTCGGCGAAGGTGGCGTCCGAGACGCAACGCGCCGCTGCACCGTCCAGCACCCGCCTGAGGCGTCCCGGAGCGCCAGGCTGCGCAGGGAGCCGCTGGCCACCTGGAGAAGACGATCGGTGCTCGCAAAAATCGACTCCATGTCCATGGCCGGCCACACTATCGACTTGAGCGGATCTTCCACACTAGGTCTTGCTGCCAAGGGAGGAGTAGATATAGAGGGGTTAGCAATCACACACGGTTCTCCATTTAACAAACATCAACGTAGAAATGATGATTCAGAGGAAAAAGCATGGCTATTTCAGGCATGAATTTACAGAAAGAGGCCAAAGTTACAACTTGATAGAAGCTACTAGTTCAGGTTGTTAAAATTATGGCGTCAAAAGGATGGCTAATAGCCAACTCCCAAAGCTGTCCGCTGCTGATTCAGATTGGAAAATTAACCAAGATGATAAGTGTCAAATCCGGTGCTGACTTTTTTACAACTAAAGTTGCCATCCGAAAACTATGAAGAAGAAATCAATGATTGATAGGTTCCACTATGAAGTATGATCTAGCATGAACATTAAATTGAAGTAGTAATAAAGAAGAAATTTCTGCACAAGAATAGAACAAGCAAATCACATCTGGGATTAGGGTTCAAGGGGGATGGGGGCGGAGGGGATTTCCGGCGGTGAGTGGCGGAGTTCGTGCAGCCGACGTACAGATGGCGAGCGAGGAGGATACATACCGCCGGTGAGGAAAATGCGCGCGCGGCGGGCGGCCTTCGGCGATAAGGGGAGGCGGCGGCGGCGGACTGGAGACTGGAGTCCAATTTGGGTGCGAATCTCGCCGGTCTTTTTTTCTTTTAGAAAATGTTAGATGGGGAACGTCAGATATTAGACATGTCGCAGCGAACTGCCCGACCAGCGTTGGATCGAAATCACCAATCCCAAAGCACCCGCGGCCACCATTTTTTCGACAAAGGGTGGATTTTATTGACTCAAAATAAAGCATCAAGTTGATACAAACATGATGAGAACATACCCGGCCTCTGCATAACTAAGATGCACACAGTCAACACTAACGCACACAAAAACCTAAGCAAGAGAAAAACCCGAAGCTAACAAATCCGCGATCGACAAACTACAACAATGACCATATGCACACCAACCATCTCATGACACCATAAGGACAACGGGGTTCTTCAACAGCAACGCCTTCATGAAGGAAGCGATGCTCGAGCGTCGCCGTCACCGGATCCAACCACCAAAGGTTGGACTCTAAGTTTTCACCCTGAAGAATTAGTCTAAGCATATATGAGCAATGCCTTCAACAAGGGAATGGACCACTCATGTCAGACATAGGTTTTCACCTCGGAGCTCGAGACCGGGTACTCGAAAGCACCACCATCGAAGTCAATCATATGTTGTCGCCACCGCTTCTCCACGATCCTAGCAGCTGCTCGCCGCTGTACAACCATATCCTCTGCGTCAAGTCGTTGTCCATCGTTTGCATCTCGTCGCCGAACGAAACCACCGGATCTGAAGAGAGTAATCCCCGCGAAGATCTTCCGGTGGCCACCGCAATCCGCAATGAGGCCGCCGCTAACCGGAGTGATCATCACATGGACCAACACCGTCGGTGGAGCACATCACCGGTGAGTGCCATCTGGCCAAAGAGAGCCCTATCCAGGCCTATAGACCAAAAGCATACATGACCGGATCTGAAGCACGAAAGACAGATCTGTCTACCAAGAACCACGGCACCGCAGCCAACCTGGGCACAACACCACGACCAAAATCCACCGAGACGCCCCTATGGCCAAAATCAAATGCTTAGCAGGAGCACTGCCGCCACAAAGCGTATGGATCTGGCCGTCGCGCTGCACCGGCCCCGTGCCTCCGGCACAGCCTCGCCGCCATGCCGCCAGTAGCCATCACCACGCCCCACAGGAGGATGTCGAGAACAGTCGCCGGTCACCGCGACCCAGCCGAGTCCCGACGCGCGCCGACGTGCCGCCCGAAGCTGCCGCCCGACAGATCGGAGGCTGTCGCGAGATGGCGCCCCGCCGTTGCTGTCGGCCGCGTGAGCTTTGCCTGCGGTGTCCTCCGGCAGCGGCGCGACGAGGCATGTAGAAAGGAGAGGCGGTGGCGCTAGCAACCGCATTCCGCCCGAGTCGCCCAGGGCAAGGCGACGCGGGCGTTCTGTTGTCAACCGGACACGAAGCCGGCGGCTCATCGGGCGTCAAGCCGTCGGCGAGGACGGCTCGTCGGGTGACTGGACATGCCCTCCAACACGGGCATGGCCAGGGGCTACCTACTCACCCTTGCAGTGTCACCAGCCACTGTGCATAGCAGTTCCAGCGAGCTGTTGCGTAGCCTCCCTGCGCAGCGCCGCCAGCGCTCCGCCGTGCGCGTCGGGGCCATCCTTCCCTGCGTCGCACCTGGTCGCGCGGGGAGGAGTGTGCTGCTCTCAAGGATGGCTCGGGGAGGAGGGTCGGACCTGGCCGCTGTATGTGAACAGTGCAGCTAAGGCAGAACGACACGACGGTCGGCTACTCGGGAACGGAATCCGCGAAAGAACACCATGGGCGCCCCCGTGCTTCAGGGGCCGCTCGCCCATGCGCTGCACGACAGCGAGGGAAGCGGCCACATCCATGACGCGGCTCGGATACGCGACCTGGTCTTCCTGGCGCGATGCCCAAGAAGGCGCCCACTTCGACTTCCATGACGCAGCCAACGAGGATGGCGTCGAAAGCCGACCACAGCGTGTACGTGTCACCCGGCGACGCACACATGCTCGGCGATGGAGAAGAATAAACCACAGCGGAGCTCGACCGGAGACAGGGAAGAAATAAGAGGCGCTCACAACCTGTTTGTTGAAATGCTTATGGAGAAAAAAAGAAGAAATAAAAAGAAATGGTAAAAATAAATAATAAACTGTTGAGCCATTGGCAGGTGGGACCTTCGTCCAACTCAGCATATTATCCATATAAGCACGCGATATGCGGGCCCTATCTGTCGGTTTGGCTTCTTTTCATGGCCAAATCCGAGCGCTAGTGCTCCGTACTACTGGCTAGGCGCTGAGTTTATGGTTGTTTTATGCCCTAACATAAATATGACATTAAATTGTTACCCTAGCCTGAAGTGTGGTGCGGAGGTTTTTTTTTGGACCCAACGCTTGATGGTATTCGTGGACGGTACGAAAACTTCTCTCCTAGCAAAATGCCATGCTGCAGCTAAATGGTGAAGATGTGGTAGTACTAATTTTGAGACGATTTGGTAGTGTGTAGGGGGAATTGCAGAACTGATTTTAGGCGGAGAGCACGGAGGTGGAGAGCCCCAAGCGTAGCTGTTCGCCGCCAACGAGGCATCGTTGGGCGTCGAGGACTCGCCACAGGAGTCGGAGAGGCGGAGGTCGACGAGGAGCCGCCGCGCGATTCACCGTCGGCGGCAGGCGGAGGTCGTCCTGGAGGTGGACGAGCCCGTGCCGCTCGCGGCAGAGCTTGTCGTCCCTCTGGCCTGGGGGGCAGACGAGCACGCCCCGCTACGGTTTGAACGCACGACGGAACGCCGAACACGCTCGCGATACGCATCATCGTCGGTGCATCCTTGGCCTGATCTTTTCCGATCCATCTGCAACAGCCAACCGGCAGCTATTTCTAAGGATAAACTGCTGCTGCTATTTCTGAAGGTTAAAACTGCTGCTGACCCTTGCGCGCGCGCGCGCACACACACACTCAAACGACCAGCAGAAAACCAGAGCAGGTTTCTGTTTCAATAGTTGCATTCCACTCTCTCCACGTCCTTCACACGTTCACTACTCGCATTTAGCTCAAGTCATTGTATAAATTTCTCGGCAGATGGCAAATTTAGGGAATTTTTTACTTGTCACATGGCATTTTTAACCATGGCAACTTTTGTTGGAATGTAGAAACACTATTTGTTACAAGTAGGGTACATGGCATTTTTTTAGCTACCTAATTGAAAAATACATAGTAACTATTTATAATCCATGTTTGCCTAGATGTCTAGTTTTCACCATTCCACATGACAAAATGTTCTACCAGTGGCTGGCTACCTGCCCGTCACTATTAAACATGTTAGCAGTGGCCAGAGGTCAGCGACAGGCTCCTAAGAGCCTCGCCCGTCACTGATGGACTTTTTGTGCCCGTCACTTTTGTGCCTTGCTGCAGTAGTGTAACCTCATCTCCCAGTCGGAAGGAGTGTTGTCACTACCAACTATGCAGCGCAGACCTGCTTGTCCACCTTCCTGTCACCTCCCAATCCCATGCAACGTTGTCATGTAAGAAACATCTACTCATCGACTTGCTCATGCAGTGAAGGTATATGATAAACAACCACAACCACAAACACACACATGAATATAGCTAGGTAGCGAGCCCTACCAAAACAAGTGCTTGTTGATAGCATAAAAGATGCCAATTTATAAAAGCCATCTCGACATGTAGTTATGTGACGATCTAAGATAGGTTTATGCAGTTGAGGTACAATCTGTTTTGAGATCATGAAAAAGCTTGTCCTTTGACCACCCACCTGTATGTACCTAGCTCGATTCACCTGCTTTCTTATATGCCATTTATGTTGCACACATTTCTCTCTCTGATTGATGCAGCACGCCCTGGTATATATACTCATATACATAGACATGTTTTCGAGGAAATGTATAGAGACATGCCTTGCCTAGTATTCAAGTTTGATATCTAAAGAGACATGTTATCCCTCGTATATATTCAAATGATGAACCGTCAGCAATATTGATGCATAAACTTTAGCTTTAGCCATAGAAAGAAGCTAGTCGCTTATAGTTAGTTAGACTATACTGATCCTCGAGTCCACAAAGCTATTCATTTTGGGAATACTTTTACTCCAAATTTCTAATCTGGTTACCAGTATTTGAAAAAAGAACTGATTACATGTATGTTTGAAAAGGCATAAATACATAGATTTGTGTTGGAAAATACCTCCATGCATGATACAGTATTGTACAATGCTACTTTAGTAAAAGTAATGCACAAGTTATTGCCAATCTCCAAAATATCATCCTTTTAATGACTAGTGGGGTTGATCAGTATTGGTGTTTTTTTTCCTCAAAAAAAAGCATTGGTGTTTTTTTAAAGTAGAATTCAAGCGGCCATTTCATGTGTCTGTTCTCATTTTCCCCTTCAAGTATCATGAAAATATATCGCTGAGGAACAATCACATAAAATAATATGAAGTGGTACACTAAAAATGACTTAAAGCGCTGAAGAATAATTGAATGTAGTGAAGGCTGGGGATTTGTTTACCCAAGTTCGAGTTGTTGGCAACAACTCTGCATCTTGATTTGAGAGGGTGAGCACACTCCCCTGAAGTCACTTACACTACAACTTAATTGGTCGCTAGGTGTGCGCTCGTTGGGGAAGCGCCGGCTATGTCCGATGTGATTGGGGCGGTGGGAGCTATCCATAGATTGGAAAGTTAATTGGTCGAAACTGCCCATCCGTAAATCTGATTGGTACTCCTTTAGCTCGGTAGGGAGTAACAAGGTACTCTAAAATAGCTCATTCGTACCTTAATCGCTTGTCATGAATCATCAAAACAGAGCAGTGGGCACTAGGTGAGCTTACATGTTTATTCTCATTTTCCTTCAAATGCAAACCATGGAAATAAAAGTTGGACAATTGGCCATTTCCTACACACAATCGAGTTGAGCAATGTATTTATTTGGTGCATGCATCAGTGTGTTCTTACCCCATCGTGCCCTATCGTTATGGGAAAATCAAACTACAACCTGTTCTCCCTCAGTTTTCATATAATCTAAATTCCCAAACTATAAATTTGTAGCCTGAGTAATCCAGTAAAAAATCCAGCTAACCAGTAGAAATTTTGATATAGGACGGGTTGAAGCTAACCAATTTATGAATATCCCTAATAAACATCATCTAGACTATCATCCACTAGATGAAGTGGGCAAACGGATCTCTCCATGGCATCCTCATACGCCAATCCTCTTATTGGCTGGAGGTGTTCCATCTGTATTGTGGCACACACTGCCTTCTTGAATAGTTCAGCTTTATTATGTATGTCTTCTCTTTCCCATCATTCAGAAAAAAATAGGGAGGGCATCCCCAAGTTCATTACTAGAATGAAATCGGCAAACAACAGGTCCAACAAGTTATACGACAACTCACGGTCCGCTGACAATGAAACTAAATTTAAAATAAAACCAATTACGGCCCCAACAATTGCATATACCAAGAACTAGAAACCGGGCGGCGGTTCCGGCCAGTGGTGCAGCTCTGGTCGTGCGATCCCGGCAACAGACGTCACCCATAGGCGTGTTGGATGACGGAGGAGCTCGATCTGGTGGTCCAGCCGGGGATGGGCATGAATTTGCCAGCGAAAGCTTGGTTCGGCCTCGTCCATAAACGTCAATGGCGGCGCCCGCGAGTGTCCTTACCTCATTGGAGGCATCATGGGGGGATTCACATTCCTTGTATGCCCTGGGGGAAACCCCAGATTCAGGTTCTCTAGATCGGATGATGGCGAGGTTCCTGCATCATCACCCCCATGGGGGGCATCATCTTTGGGGTTGTACATCGGCTCGAGGGACAAGTGTTTGGCTTGGTGGCTGGGCGCAGGTCTCCATATGCTTCTTGTGCCGTGACCAAAGTGGAGCGACGTGCCATCTACAGTATTGACGACGACGAGTCTTGGCGGTAACGTGCAGTGGGGTCTGACCGTTTGATGGGGGTGCGTAGGAGGCTGGTGTTGTCCGTTGTCGTGGTGGCGTCGACAATAGAAGGGTTTGGCAACATGAGTACGTTGTTGCTCCCGAAGATGGGACTGCGGGAGAAGGCGGTGGAGGATTCTACATTTTGCGCATGCGATGCACGCCGAGGGTGTGATAGACCGGTTGGTGCTCCCAGCTAGCCGGCGGGTGTCTTGGTGAGGCCATCGGATTTCTTGGTGTGCACAACGCGAGGTCAGGGCACATCATCAATCGTGTGGGTAGGGCGCCAGTTTTCGCCAGGAATACCTCTTTGGATTGATCTATGTAGTTATTTTGTAAGAGCTTGTTGAATAATGCAATAAAGTTAGCTGTATGCATCGCGCGGAGCAGAGACCGGGGGTGATCCTCATTCTTGAAAAAAAAGATGAAAAAAAAACTAAAGCAAACCACAGTTTCAACATTGCATACAACAAGAACTAGAGACCATGGATTTTTAGCCTTCTTTTATCAGGCAACTACATGGAGATATATCTTCTACCCCTTTTCCAGTGTATGTGTCATGTCATAAGCAAATTAAGAAGGCATACTAATCATCAAGCAAAGTTCAGCAGTGCACATGTACTCCAGGTAGAGCATTGCATATTTCAGTGATGGGTTGTAGTGCATTTGCATTATTCCAACCATTTCGTCTTGGTATCTAGAGATGCTAGCTTGGTACAATGTTTCTTTTGGATCTAGAATTCCATATCGAAGAACTATCTGGGTCGAATGCGTTAAAGCCATGCTTAACCTTTGTACGCACACAGTGACCTGCTAAATCTAGGGGTCTGCGGCCTACAATATATGGTCGAAAATTGCTGTTGGTTTCTTGCCCTCATGTGCCACCTGTGCCACTGGTGGTCCGCTGGTAACATGACTTGCAAGCCGTCTAAGATAGCATATCACTTGCAGCTGCGTATCTTCTACGGGTCCATCACTCCCAAGAGAGGTGCTAACACCATCATCCGTAGTCCAGATTCCTGTCACCTCCCAATCCCATTCCCATGCAGCGAAGTAAAGGAATAAACATCTACTATCCACCTGTAGCATGGCCATGCAGAGACTTGCTCACCACTACCACGCACGTGAATATAGCTAGCTAGCCTGGCGAAAACAAGTTCATGCCAACCGCATAAACGAACCAATTTATAAAGGCTCTCCTGAGACCAGCTGGTATCTGGGCATGTAGTTATGTGGCGGTCCTAGACATGTGCATGCTGGTGAGGCCAACTATGTTTTGAGAACATCACTAAGTTTCTCCTTGGACCACCTACCTTGTCTGTACCAATCTTGTATGCCAGATTATGTATGTACCAGTGTTGATTTCTTTTACATGCAAGGCAGGAGCAACACAGATTTCATTAAAAATAGAAAAATAAAAAACAAAGTGGCCAATTTATGCAGAAAACTAGGCCGAAAACCATACAATACACGATTGGTTAAGAGACAATCGTGCAAAAAAAAAAAAAACCAACCATGCCGACATCGCCGACTCAAACTCAATCACCAACATGTGCACAACCCGAAGATGCATGGGTGAGCTCTTCGGAGATGCCTTCAAGAAGCATCGTCGCCTGTATCCTTCGACCCCTCATCAAACCAAGGCTTTCGCCCAGAGCCACCCACAGCAGCTCGGACAGACCTTGGGAAAAAGAAGGTGACACCAACAGCCACCACAGCAACCCGCGGACCAACATGCGGCGGTCTAGTGGAGAGGAGGAACTCTTCGACAACAAATTCAAAGAAGAAGGACGCCACAACACCAGCGTTGCCGGTATCCTTCGATCCTCATCGAACCATCACCAAGAGCCCTAAGCCCTAAGCTCCTCCACCTATCTGAGCCTTGGGGAAGAGACCCAGCCATTGCCAATGGAGAGTCAACCGAGGCCACACTGGATCAACAGGAGCAGACCAAGGATGTCAAACTTGAGAGCCCGCGGATCGAGCCGCACAACACCAGAAGACAAGCAGACGCCGATGAACAACAAAACACAGTTGAGCCCATCGTCAAGGACGAAATCCTGTGAAAGGAAGCCCCAGCCGTGCACCACCCCCACGTGCCTCCACCCCGCCGCTCACACAACCAACGACATCCAATGCCACCGCCAGGCCACCGCATGCTGACGATCCGGAACCAGCAGATCCAGGCACGAAGCCCCAAATCCGGCACCACGACGACTTGTGTCCGCCTCCCCAGGGCATCGGCACGGCCTTGAGCGCCGCCGACGCAAGGCAGGCATGGGCCTAAATCCATGCTCCATGAAGCCGCACTAGCCATTGAGCGCCTCGGCGCACCGCTGCCACCGCCTCTCCGCCGTGAAGTCACAGTCGTCGTGCTAAAAGCAATTGTCGCCTCCCGGCGAGGCTGCAGTCACCGCGCGGCCAACTAGGGCCAGGACCCGACGCGCGCTCCCGCGAAGCACCACCACCGCTCACAAGACTAAGGGCATGCAGCGCTGCCGCCAGGACGTCTCATGCTGACGACTCGGAACCAGCAGATCCAGGCACAAAGCCCCAAATCCGGCACCATCGCGACTTGGGTCCGCTTCCCCAGTGCATCGGCACGACCCTGAATGTCGCCCCTGCCGCAAGGCAAGCACGGGCCTAAATCTGCGCCCATGAAGCCGCATCAGCCATCGAGCGCACCGGCACACCGCTACCACCGCCTCTCCATCGTGAAGCCACAGTCGGCACGCCACAAGCAATTGTCGCCTCCCCGCGCGGCCGCAGTCACCGCACTGCCAACAAGCGCCACGCCCCTGGAGAGCGACGCGCCCGAGTAGTCTGCTGGATTCATGCATGTGGGTACTAATGTTAATTCACCTATCTTTTTATATGCTATTTATGTTAGACAAACTGTTTATGTTACTCATAAACCCCCTATTTGACGCAACCCGCCCTAGTATATATATATATACTCATATATATAAGAGACATGTTTTTGCTTCGTATCCAAGTTATATGTAAGAGACATGTTATAGTACATACTAGTATTCATGTGTCAAATCGTTGGCAATGTTAATATGAGCCATAAACTTCATCTTAGCCATAGAAAGAAGCTAGTCGCTTACTTAGATGATAGTCTCCATTGTTTCCCCAAGGCTTTTCATTCTGGACACAGTTTTTGTCCAAATATTATATCTGACTACGTCTATTGAAAAAAATGTATTACATATGTTTGAAATGGCATAAATATTGATTGTGTTGAAAAATACTTCCATGCCTATACAATACTTCCTCCGTTTCCCCCGCAAAAAAAAAAAACTTTCTCCGTCCCATAATACAAGAACATTTAGCTTGAAAAATATTGTTATATTATGGGACGGAGGCAGTAGTTTATAGTGATATTGGAAAAAACTAATGTTCAGTTATCCCAATCTCCAAAATCTCATCCTTTAAACCACAAGAGGGTTCATGACGATTAGATATTTTTGTAGAAAAACTGAAGTGGCCTTTTCAAGTGTTTATCCTCATTTTTCTCATTGAAGTGCAAATCATTCAAAAAAATAAGTTGGATAATTGGCAATTCGATGTGCACCATGGAGTCCATGAGTTGATGAACGGAATTGTCGCCTCATCAAGCCATACATTCATATATATGGCAAATGAAAACTAAGCCCTTTTCTGCCTTCAATTTTCATATAATCTCAAATCCCAAACTATAAATGTGTGGAATACACGGCTAGCAAGTGTTTGTTCAATTTTTCTTCCATGCACGTGACCCCAACTGCCCGAGTACTGCAGTACGATTTGAGATCACGCTCGACTCGCGTGTGCGATGATGTGTTACTCCCTAGCGCTTTCCCCTTGCTAGATGCGGGATTCACTTCAGGCATTACACAGAGCTCATGTCTCTGCCTCCCCCCTCCCCAACCGCACCGCCGCCGACGCAGACCGTCCGTTGTCATGACTCCCGTAAAACCTCTCACCGATTGCGCCGCTGCCAACCTAGGGCGACTGACAAGGCGCCTCATTCACCGCTCCTCACAACCACGCCTATCTCCTCCCTCAAGATCGGCCCGGGCTCGTCCTGCCTCGCTCCCACAAGCTGCTCCACCAGCCATGCTGCAAGTTGAGCTTGCCCTGCCTCTCTCTCCCCCACTGCTCTTGCCAGCCAACGAATTGGTATCAGATTTTTCTTGGTGCATGAATTGTCTATGACATGTATGTATGGCTTTGCATATGCTTGTTGTATGAATTGGTATCTTTAGGTCTAT
Organism: Triticum aestivum; assembly: GCF_018294505.1. Taxonomy (NCBI): domain Eukaryota; kingdom Viridiplantae; phylum Streptophyta; class Magnoliopsida; order Poales; family Poaceae; genus Triticum; species Triticum aestivum. The sequence goes on from NC_057808.1 coordinate 437,422,186, forward strand.
TCGTGATTGTTGTAGTATTTTTTTTGTGGTTGTGATGATTTTTTTTAAAAAGAAGCTAGAACCCAACCATATTTTGCAAGGCATCGATGGATTCAGACAACTAAGATAGACACATTACAAGATATAGAATTAGCATATACGATTAAGTCGACTTCTTCTGCAACAACGCCTTGAAGAAGGAATAACCGCCCTCATGCCCGCTGTCGGGTGGTAGGTGCGACATATGCCAACGGGTGGCTTATCATTGTGGGAGTCAGTAAGACATCGCCGGTGCCTGGAAGCGGGATAAGGCGAAGACATGCACGCCGGCGAATCTTACCCAGGTTCGGGGCTCTCCTAGGAGATAACACCCCTAGTCCTGCTCTGCGGGGTCTCCGCATGATCACTAGATCAACACAAGGGGCTACAAGAGGCTCCTTGAGCTGTTCGGCTAGAGGAAGAAGAAGGGCAAGGCCAGCTCTCCTCTTCGCTCTATGTGGTGTCTAAAACTCTAACAGATCAGCCCTCTGAGAGCTTCTTTCTCTAAGAGCTCCTCCCTTTGCATGGGTGCCCTGGGGGTTTATATAGGCCTACCCCCCAGGGGTACAATGGTAATCTGGCTGGACGTAGGCCCAGACCGTCAGCGTCTGTAGTCGCCGGCTTCTCCGCCGGTCGCTGGGGCCCGCCGACTGGTGGGTCCCGCCGGCTGCCGGCCTCTTAGCCGACAGGCTGGGGCCACCGCTTGGGGGTCTTGTCGGCGGCTGGTTACTGTAGCCTCACTCTTGGTGATGACGGCTTTGACGGGATAAGCATGGCTACAGTGCCGCCGCCTGGCGAGCTCTCACTGTAGCCTTACCCCGTCTTGTCTGCTTAATGGTACACGCATTTCGAGGGCGAGGGTGGGCCGACTGTTGGGAGTCGGCCTCCCCCCAGGCCGAGTGGGCGAAGCTCGGCCGCCTTCTGATGTCTCTCTGGCAGAAGGGGCCCGCCGCCTGCAGGCCGTACTGACAGCCTGTCGTGGGGGGCGTCATGGTCAACATGGCAACAATGCCGCGCCGGATGGGGTGTGCCGCCCTGTACGGCGCACTGTGGCCACGCTTGCTCCGGGATTCGGGGGTGGCAGGCTTCACTGTAGCCACGCCCCGTCTCATCGCCGTTATGGGGGTGCAGACTTTGAGGGTGCGAACCAGGCCGCCTGCTAGGAGCTGGCCTTCTGGTGGCCGGCTGCTAGGAGTCGGCCCTCTTCGCGAGAGCTCTTAGAGCCTTGCCGTCTTCCAGCAGCCGGCCGGCGGGGCAGCCGGCCAGGAGAAGGCGGCCCTGTGTCTTGGATGTTTGAGGGCTCGGCCAGCCCAATAATTCTTGAAGAACCAAGGGGAGTTGGTTAGGCTACCCGTCGTCATTTACTCCGACAGTAGTCCCCGAAGCTGGTCGGACTTCGCGGCTGAAAGGTGGACGAGAAGTTTGAGCAGCTTCCTATCTTGGAGAGCCAACAGCTGGGAGCCGGCCTCGAACTGACGCGCCGTCTTGGAAAGGTTTTGGGGCCCGAAGGCGGGAACCGCTGGCGCGCGCGCCAGGTGGCAGACCGGCCGCCCGCCGCCCGCGCGCCACGCGGCACTCTTCGGCCGGACCGGCCCGCCAGCCCACGCGCGCGACGGGACGTCGCCGCAGGCTGGGGCCCGCCACTACCATGCCTCGGCCCACGCGCGGATTCGCCGTGGCCGAAGCGGGCGGTTTGCACTCCAGTGGCAGTTTCCGCGCGCTGTTAAGGCGCGATAATTGCAGGTCATGGGGGAGTGGGCGCAGTTAATCCCACGTCCCCCACGTTTCGCCCCCTCGGCCTTGCCTCGCCGAGGCTATAAATAGGGGGAGGAGGGGGAGCGGCAGACGCCTGCACGTTCGCCTCCCGCTTCGCCATTCTCTTCTTCTTCCTCTCTGTTGCTGCTGCTGCTCGCCGCTGCGCCGTTCCACCGGTCACCTTGCTACGTCGCAGCTTCGCCGCCGCGGGGTCGCGCTCTCGCCGCCACCGCGCTTTATCCGTCAGCCTTTCGCCTTCATGGCGTGCGCCGGAGCCTGGGACGGCTCCAACGTCCATGAAGACCACATCGACTTCCTCCGCAAGACGCGGCGGCTGCCCGGCGAGGATTACGTGCGGGTCCGTCTCGCGCCGGAGCGGGAGATCTCGCCGGCGCCGGAGGAGGGCGAGCGGGTCATCTTCCGCTCGCACTGCCTGCGTGGCCTTGGCTTGCCGGCGAGCGGCTTCTTCCGCTCCTTCCTTGAATTCTACAATCTTCAGCCGCACCACCTCACCCCGAACACGGTGGTGCTGCTATCCGCCTTCGTCACTCTGTGCGAAGGCTTCCTCGGCGTCCTTCCCACCATCGAACTTTGGGGGGAGTTCTTCTACTCCAAGCTCGGCACCGTGATGAAGGGCGTGCCGGCCCAATGCGGCGCCTTCGTCGCAGTGCGGAGGTTGGCGAACGACAATCCATTCCCCTCCATCGCGTTGATCCAGTCGGTGAAGATGTGGCAACGGTCATACTTCTACGTGAAGAGCATCTTCCCCCAGGGCGACTGGGTCAACCTGCCGGCTTACGTAGCCGGCGCGCCGGCTGGGAGGCGGCCCAGCTGGTCCTATCGGGCCAAGTCGCTCTCGCCTTCTGGAGCCGCCACCGTCGCACGGCTCCGGGTGTTGATCTAGTCGGAGGGCCTGACCGGGCCCGACTTGCTGACCGCCTTCGTGGCGCGCCGGATGCTCCCGCTCCAGGGCCGCCCTCACATGATCTATCAGATGAGCGGGCACCTTGATCCGAGCCGGTTGTGCATCAAGGAGATGCCTCACACAGAGGTAGCCCACATGGTGAACTATCTTTCGAACTGCAAGCTCACCGATGAGTGGCAGTTTGGCAAGGAGCCGTATTCTCGCGCCGATCCCTCGCCTACGGTAAGCTTTCTTTTCTGTTCTTTTTCTTTTGTTGCCGAGCTCTTCTTGGCCGACTTTGACCAATCGGCTTGTCTAACAGAGCCCCCTCCTTCGACCGGCAGCCGGCGCCGCGGGGTTGGAGCGCCAATATCTCCCCGACCGGACGGTGAGCGATGAGGACGACCCCGACTTGGGGGCGACCGCCTTGGACGACGACGCCGTGGGAGGAGGCGGCGAAGCAGGCAGCTCGGGGCTCGGAGCCGGCCTCGAGGACTGGCCGGACGACGACGAAGCGGAAGTCGTCCCGCGCCGCCAGCCGGCGTCCGACCAGCAGGGCGCGAGTTCGTCCACCGCACCGGCCGCCCAAGGCGGCGTGCAGAAGCGCCGGGCCGCGCCGCTCCTGTTCAGCAGCCGGTCGAAGAAGCCCAAGAGCTCGGCTGCGGCGACCAAGCGGGACGAAGCGGCCGCGAAGGCTGCCCGCTTCCGCAAGACGGTGAAGCAGCCGCAGATGGTTTCTGCGTAAGTGTCGATTCCCTCACGTGTTCCTTTCTTTTTTCTTGATGATATTTCTATGAATTTTCTTTGTCTTGGCTTGAAAACAGGGCTCCGCTTTCTCTTGAGCGGACTGCCGCCGCCTCCGTGGTCGTGGCAGCGGGAGGCTCCGCCAGCGCCACCGCGTGGACCCTCGTGCCGAGCTTCAGGCGGCGACGGAGCGGAACGCGCGTGAAGCGCGGGAGGAGCGGGAGGCGAAGCAGCAGAAGGCGGCTGCCGCCAAGGCGGCACAGGAGGCGACGAAGGAGACGGCAAGGGCGCAGGCCGATGTGGCGGCCAAGGCCCAGGCGGATGCCGCAGCCGCGGCGCAGGCGGTGGAGGCCTTGCACAACTAGCCTCCGCAACTCGTCATCCCCCTTCGCTCCGTGGCGCCCGAGATCCCGGTGGTGCCGCCGGAGGGAGCCGGTGGCGATCAGCCGGCGATGGAGAGGGAGGAGGGCGACGTCGTCGTCCTGGAGCAGGAGGCGGCTCCGCCATCGCCGACTGGGGCGGACCAAGGCGGCCAGCCGAGCGCGCCACCCGTGCCATCGGCTGGAGGCGAGCCGGCTGCAAGGGCGGACCTCGTGGTCCGGTCTCCGGCACGCCAGCGCGCAGGGAAGGCGACCTCGGCGCCGGACCCGCGGAAGGCCGCAGGCCCCAACTTGTCGGCCCAAGACCTGGAGACGGCGAGCGTCGGCTCGCCGGGGTGGACGCCGGGTGGCGGGACGGCCGTGCTGAACGCGGCAGCGCAAGACGTTCGGACCCGGCTTCAGTCTCAGGCCACCGTGCTGAAGCAGTTCAACCAAGGGTTCCTGGCGACGCGGGCAGCTATTCGGGTAAGCTTCTCGCTTTTTTGTTTCTTGTTCTTGAATTCTTTCGTGGGGGCGCGTCAGCGCACCCACTGGGTATAGTCCCCGAGTTCCGAGCCGGCTGCTGAGCAGGCGGCTTGGAACTTCTTAGTATACTTCGAGTGCTAACTCGTCCTTATTTGTTCGTCCGTCCCATTTGCAGGACTATCATAAACTCTGTGCGGCCGCCTTCAACTCCCATATCCGGGAGCTGAATCAGAAGACCGTCGACTTGTCTGAGAGCCGGAGTAAGTGTTTCGTCTTCTATCTCTCGTGGGGGCGCGTCAGCGCACCCACTGAGTGTAGTCCCCGAGAATCGGGCCGGCTGCTGAGCAGTCGGGCCGGATCTTTTCTGGCGACTTCTTTCTTATTGCTTTTTCTTCTTTGACATCTCTGCAGAGGCCAATGCCGACCTGCGACAGCAACTGGGTGAGGCCCAGACCGCCCTGCGCGTCAAGGAGGCTGAATACAACACCTTGGTTCAGGAGCGCGACCGCCTGGCCAAGAAGCTGGCCGACCAGGAGGAGAGCCACAAGGCGGCCCTGAAGGCGGTGAAGGACAGCGAGGCCGCCCTCCAAGCTGAGTACGAGACCGAGGCGGCGAACTGGGCCGAGTCGAAGCAGGCGCTGAGTGACGGCTATGGCCAGATTGAAGACCTGGTTGACGGTAAGCCGCCTTCCTCTTCGTCCCTTTGTTTGCCGCCTGCCGCTTGGTCCGACTTCTGACTTGTGCTTTTTCTTATTTTCTTTTCTTCTTTGTACAGAGTACTTCCCTGGCTACTCTGTTGCCGCCAGCCAAGTCATCGAGGCCCACCGCAACGCACAGAGGCAGGCTGGCGTTGAGATTGTGCCAGATGCTTGCCGGTCGCTCGAGGAGCAGCTTCTGGACATCCAAGCCCGCCTTCAGCCGGCTCACCACATGCTCTGCCGCCTTCAGCGCATTGGAGCCCAAGTGCTGTCCGCCCTCTGGCCTGGCGAAGTGATTCCCCGCACCCCCAGTCGGGCTGCCGACTGGCTGGAGGTAGCGGTTGGTTGCTTCGAGGCCTGGAAGGCTTTTGCAACTCGGGCAAGCGCCAGGCGGGCGCTGGAGTTCGTCCGGGCGTGGTATCCCGGGCTGGACTTGGCCCAGCTAATCACATGGCGGCAGGAGGCCAACGAGGAGCTGGAGGCGGTGCGTCCGGCTATCATCCAGCGCGCCTCGGCGATCGCCGAGTACACCGACACCATTGCCTTTGCCCCGAGCTGAATAACGACGGCGTTGCTTTGCCGGAGGAGTGGTTTGGGCTGAACCCGGCGGATGGTGAAGACTTGGCAGAGGAGATCGACTCTAGTGACGAGGGTGAGGAGGAGGAAGGAGAGGACGGTGAAGACGCCGCGCCGGATGGTGGGCCGGCCAGCTAGCCTCAGCTTGACCGTGCCTCCAGCAACGAGGCACGTGCGAGCGCGCCGCCTGCCGCTGGTGATGATCAAGCCGAGACTCGCCAGCCGGCCACTCCTCCAGCCAGCACCGCCGTCTCCACGGACCTGCCCAACTTGCCCATTGCACCTTTGGCCTGAACCGCCATCTTTATCTTTGCTTTCCTGTTCGTTATTCTTTGAACAATATTTGTTAAATTTGCGCAGTTCCACCCACTGGGGGTGTATTCAGACTAAGTTGAATGCCGGCCCTTCGAAGGCCTTTTGTGTAAATATAATCTTGCATGTGTTTGACGTCCGACTGTGCTTGCTTTTCATCTTTTTCGGCTGTTTCCTTTGCCGCCCTCCCTTGGTCGCCGCCTTCCCAGCCGGACAGCTGCTCTGTAGTCTGTGGCTGGAAAAGTGCTTGGCCGTGTGGGAGGGCAAGTACTTTAGCTTTCTCAGATTGTAGTAAGGTGAGTGGGGAGCCGGCCAGCCGGCTGTTTAACAGTTGGTTGGCAGGGTGGGGAGCCGGCTTGTCTTATGTAAGCTCGTTGGTCCTTAGCCATTTTTCGTGTGGGCATCCTTCCCTGCCTTTGACTCTTGCCAGTCGGACAGTCGATTCTACGAGCTGTGACTTTTGACAAGAGAGGGCTTGGGTGCCGGCACACTACTTGTCTGACTACAGGTGGAACTTAACATAATTCAAGGTGGCAAGTCCCCAGGCCAACTGACCGAACCCGGTGCCGGACAGAAGAACAAATGTAATAACACATTCGTGGGGAGCCGGCTTGTCTTATGTAAGCTCGTTGGTCCTTAGCCATTTTTCGTGTGGGCATCCTTTCCTGCCTTTGACTCTTGCCAGTCGGACAGTCGATTCTATGAGCTGCGACTTTCGACAAGAGAGGGCTTGGGTGTCGGCACACTACTTGTCTGACTGCAGGTGGAACTTAACATAATTCAAGGTGGCAAATCCCCGGGCCGACTGATCGAACCCGGTGCCGGACAGAAGAACAAATGTAATAACACATTCGTAGGTATGATACTCATCATATATAGATAAAAGAGGGTAGTCCCCGAGTTCTCCTGGGGGGCCCGATGTCTTGTACTTAATACAAAAGGTAGCGTGGTACATACTGCTTTTAACTGTAAAATCTTCGGAGGAGATTGGTATTCCATGGTCGTTCCGACTCCTTGCCGGAATCATCTCTCTTGCGCGCCTTGGGCTTCTGTGCGCCGATCAGGTAGTAGGAGTCGTTGCCCAAGGCTTTGCTGACGATGAAGGGGCCTTCCCAAGGGGCCAAGAGCTTGTGCTGGCCGGCTGCTCGCTGGATCAGCCGGAGCACAAGATCGCCCTCTTGGAAGGATCTCGGCTTGACCTTCCGGTTGTGGTAACGGCGCAAGCCCTGCTGGTAGATGGCGGACCGGCTGAGTGCTAACAGCCGACCCTCTTCCAGCAGGTCAACGCCGTCTTCTCGCGCTTCCTTGGCCTCCGCTTCCGTGTACATGGTGACCCGAGGTGAGTCGAACTCGATGTCAGTTGGGATGACAGCCTCGGCACCATATACAAGGAAGAAAGGAGTGAAGCCGGTTGACTTGTTCGGGGTAGTACGCAAGTTCCAGAGGACGGCCGGCAGCTCCTCGAGCCAGCAGCCGGCCGAGCGCTCCAGTGGTACGATCAGTCGGGGCTTGATGCCGGACAGGATGAGGCCGTTTGCTCGCTTGGCTTGGCCGTTTGACTGCGGATGGGCAACGGACGCTAAGTCCAGTCGGATGCCTTGTGTCGCGCAGAAGCATGCCAGTGCTCCTTTGGCAAAATTCGTGCCGTTGTCGGTGATGATGCTGTGTGGTATGCCATACCGGGTGGTGATGTCTGTGATGAATGTCACAGCAGTCGGCCCATTCAGCTTTTTGATTGGCTTTGCTTCAATCCACTTGGTGAACTTGTCCACGGCGACAAGCAAGTGTGTCATGCCGCCGCGTGCTGTCTTGAATGGGCCCACCATATCTAGCCCCCAGACGACAAAAGGCCAGGTGAGGGGGATGGTCTTGAGTGCGGTAGCCGGCAGGTGTTTCTTAGAGCTGAAAACTTGGCACCCTTTGCAGTGTTTGACTAATTCTTTGGCGTCTTCCAAAGCAGTCGGCCAGAAGAACCCATGGCGGAAAGCTTTGGCGACAAGTGATCTTGAAGCCGCGTGGTGGCCGCACTTGCCTTGGTGGATGTCCTTGAGGATTGCAATGCCCTTCTCTGGTTCGACGCAGCGCTGGAAGACTCCAGTGACACTGCGCCTAACGAGTTCTCTGTTCACTATTGTGTATGCTCTGGCTCGACGTTGAACTTGTCTTGCCGAGATCTCGTCAGTCGGCAGCTCTCTGTTTACCAGAAAATTGAGGATGGGCTAGGCCCATGATGGAGCTGTGACTTCTTCTATTGCCAACACGGCCACGGCGACCAGGGTGGGTGGGCTGGGTGGTGAAGGGTTGGAGTCGGCCACCGCCTGTTGTGTCGTTGCAGTCCCCGGGCCGGGTGCGACTATAGCAGTCCCCGGGCCGCCTGTCGAAGTCCCCGAGCCGCCTGCTGGGTTCCCCAAGTCGGATCCGACTGCATCAGGGTCAGGCGGTACGAAGATGGAATCTGATTCTGGAGACGGCTTGATAGACGGTTTGAGGAGGCGTTGGAGGGAGACGCCGGTTGGTATAGCTTGCCGGGTGGAGCCGATTCGTGCCAGGGCATCTGCTTGCTCGTTGTCGGCCCGTGGCACGTGGAGAAACTCGCACCCTTCAAAGTATCCGCTGAGTTGCTGAACGAGGAAGTGGTAGCTCGCCATGTTTGCGTCCTTGGCGTCCCAATCGCCAGATGATTATTGGATCACCAAGTCCGAGTCGCCGTAGCACAGGATCCGGCGGATGCCAAGTTCTTTGGCCAGCCGGAGCCCATGTATGAGCTCTTCGTACTCGGCCACGTTGTTGGAGGTGGCAAAATGAATTTGCAATGTGTATCTGAGCTTGTCACCCTTGGGAGAGGTGAGGACGATGCCGGCTCCCAAGCCGGTGCGCATCTTGGATCCGTCAAAGTGCATCCGCCAATGAGTGGAGTCGGGTGCCGGCGGTAGGTACAGGGTCTCGGCCCAGTCGACAAGGAAGTCGGCCGGTACTTGGGACTTGATGGCGGTGCGCGGCTGGTAGAAGATGGTGTAAGGAGCCAGCGCAATGGCCCACTTGGCCACCCGGCCAGATGCATCCCGGCTGCCTATGATCTCGGCAAGCGGGGAAGTGCAAACGACCGTGATGGGGTGCTCTTGAAAGTAGGGCTTGAGCTTCTTGGCGGCAAAGTACACACCATAGCACATCTTCTGGTAGTGGGGGTAATTCTGCTTTGAGGTTGATAGCACTTCGCTCAAATAATACACCGGCCTCTGGACTAGCTGAGCTCGGCCTTCTTCTGGGCGCTGAACCACGACGACAGTGCTGACCACCCGGCTAGTTGCGGCAATGTAAAGGAGCATGGGCTCTTTCTCAGTAAGTGCCGCCAGGACAGGCGGCGTGATCAACATCTTCTTCAACTTGTGAAAAGCTTCGTCCGCCTGATCGTTCCATTCGAAGTGAGTGGATTTCCTCATGAGCTGGTACAGGGGGAGAGCCTTCTCGCCTAGCCGACTGATGAAGCGGTTAAGGGAGGCCAGGCACGCGGTGAACTTTTGGACATCTCGAAGCTTGGTGGGAATTTCCATGCTTTCTATGGCCTTGATCTTCACTGGGTTGCACTCGATGCCGCGTTCAGAGACCAGGAAGCCTAGAAGCTAGCCGGCTGGTACTCCGAACATGCATTTCTCAGGGTTGAGCTTGATCTGAAATCGATGTAAGTTGTCAAATGTTTCTTTGAGATCTTCCAGCAGGGTGCCGCGCTTCTCCGTCTTCACCACAATATCGTCTACATAGACGTGGGCATTTCTGCCGAGTTGCTTGAGGAGGCATTTCTGCATGCAACGCTGAAAGGTGACACCTGCATTTCTCAAGCCGAATGTCATAGTCAGGTAGCAGAAAGCTCCGAATGGTGTGATGAAGGCGGTCTTCAGGCGGTCGGCTGGATCCAACTTGATCTGATGGTAACCTGAGTAGGCATCCAAGAAACTCAACAGCTCGCATCCGGCTGTGGAGTCTATCACTTGATCGATCCGAGGCAAGGCAAACGGATCCTTGGGGCAGGCTTTGTTGAGGCTGGTATAATTTATACACATGCGCCATTTCTTGTTTTTCTTCAACACAAGGACCGGGTTGGCAAGCCACTCTGGAAAGAACACCTCCATAATGAAGTCGGCTACCAGAAGCCGGGCTATCTCTTCTCCAACAATCCTTGTCTTTTCCTCCGACAGTCGGCGAAGGGGCTGCTTGATTGGTTTTGCATCTGCTCCGATATGTAGCTTGTGCTCGGCGAAATCCGTCGGGACACCCGGCATGTCCTTGGGGGACCATGCAAAGATATCCCGATTCTCACGAAGGAAATCAACGAGCTCGCCTTCCTATTTGCTATCCAGGTTTTCTCCTATAACAGCAAACCTCTCCGGGTGCTCTGGGTCCAGAGATATCTTCTTTGTTTCCTTAGTCGGCTGGAAGGAGCCCTGAGCCTCCGACTCCTTGGGGTTAGGTGATAGGTACGGCTGCTTGCCGGCTATGGCCACAACCCGGTCCAGCATCTTCTTCTCAGCAGCAATCACGAGGGACTCGGCCAGCCGGCTGCTGGCTGCAGCACAAGAAGAGGATTTCTTGTAGTCTCCGACTACGGTGATGATGCCCTTGGAGCTCGGCATCTTCATCTTGAGGTAGGCATAGTGGGGCACAGCCATGAATTTGGCCAGGGCAGGTCGGCCAAGTAAAGCGTGATAAGGGCTCTCTAGGTTCACCACTTCAAACCAGACTGCTTCACGGCGGAAGTGATCCTTGTCTCCGAAGAGAACATCTATCTTGATATTGCCGATTGGTGCGCAGGACAGGCCGGGTACAATGCCATGGAACACGGTCCGACTGGGCAAAAGTTGCTTTGTCTTGATGTTCAGCTTCTCCATGGTGTCACGGTACAGGATGTTGATGCTGCTCCCACCATCAATCAGAACTCAGGAGAAACGAGCGGCTCGCCTTTCTGTCGCGAAGGTGGCATCTAGCACCAACGCATAAGAACCCGGAGACGGCATCACCTCTTGGTGATCAGGCCGGCTCCAGCTGATAGGCTTTTCAGACCAATGCATAAACTCCGGATCTTTGGAGGCGACTGCATTGACTTCTTGGTGCTATCGGCGCCGGCTGCGCCTGTCCTCAGCTTGGCTCGTGAAGATGACGTAGGCAGTGTGCTCATCAGGGAACTCGTCTTGAATGGCTCCGACTGCTGGGCGAGCGGCCGACTTCTGAGGAGCCAGAGGCGGCTGACCAGCAGGCGGAGGGGGCACCAGCCCCTCGCCCTTGGAGATTCGTGTGAGCCAATGGCATTTCCGAGTTGTGAGGTTGGACGGCTTCGCGCCGCTGTGGAACTTGTAGGGGGCATCAAGGGTTTGCTCGTAGGAGAAAGCCGGCTGCCAAGCCGGCCTGCCGCCCTTTGGTCGCTTGGGCAAGGGTTGTCTTTCAGGCTGCTTGTCTTCAACTGTGGCCACCTACCGGCTGGTGGAAGGCGGCATAGGAGCCTTGCGCTTGTTGTCGTTCTGGTGCGGGCGTCGTTTGGAGTCGCCTGCCGGCGTCTTTGGAGCCGGAGGAAGTACCTTTCCAGTGTTGGGAATCGTAGCATAATTTAAAATTTTCCTACGCTCACCAAGATGCATCTATGGAGTCTACTAGCAACAAGGGGAAAGGAGTGCATCTACATACCCTTGTAGATCACGAGCGGAAGCGTTCCAATGAACGTGGATGACGGAGTCGTACTCGCCGTGATCCAAATCACCGATGACCGAGTCCCGAACGTATGGCACCTCCGCGTTCAACACACGTACGGTGCAGCGACGTCTCCTCCTTCTTGATCCAGCAAGGGGGAAGGAGAGGTTGATGGAGATCCAACAGCACGACGGCGTGGTGGTGGATGTAGCGGGTCTCGTGCAGGGCTTCGCCGAGTTTCTACGAGAGAGAGAGAGGTGTTGCAGGGGAGGAGGGAGGCGCCCAAGGCTGTTGTGTGCTGCCCTCCCTCCCCCCTTTATATAGGCCCCGGGGGGGGGGGGTGCGCCAGCCCCAAGAGATGGGATCTCAAGGGGGGCGGCAGCCACAAAGGGGGGAAGGGGTTGCCTTGCCCCCCAAGGCAAGGGGGAACTCCCCCCTAGGGTTCCCAACCCTAGGCGCATGGGGGGGAGGCCCAAGGGGGGCGCCCCAGCCCACTAGGGGCTGGTTCCCTTCCACTTTCAGCCCACGGGGCCCTCCGGGACAGGTGGCCCCACCCGGTGGACCCCCGGGACCCTTCCGGTGGTCCCGGTACAATACCGATAACCCCCGAAACTTTCCCGGTGGCCGAAACTGGACTTCCTATATATAATTCTTCACCTCCGTACCATTCCGGAACCTCTCGTGACGTCCGGGATCTCATCCGGGACTCCGAACAACTTTCGGGTTTCCGCATACATATATCTCTACAACCCTAGCGTCACCGGACCTTAAGTGTGTAGACCCTACGGGTTCGGGAGACATGCAGACATGACCGAGACGCCTCTCCGGTCAATAACCAACAGCGGGATCTGGATACCCATGTTGGCTCCCACATGTTCCACGATGATCTCATCGGATGAACCACGGTGTCGAGGATTCAATCAATCCCGTATACAATTCCCTTTGTCAATCGGTATGTTACTTGCCCGAGATTCGATCGTCGGTATCCCAATACCTTGTTCAATCTCGTTACCGGCAAGTCTCTTTACTCGTACCGCAATGCATGATCCCGTGACTAACGCCTTAGTCACATTGAGCTCATTATGATGATGCATTACCGAGTGGGCCCAGAGATACCTCTCCGTCACACGGAGTGACAAATCCCAGTCTCGATCCGTGCCAACCCAACAGACACTTTCGGAGATACCCGTAATGCACCTTTATAGTCACCCAGTTACGTTGTGACGTTTGGCACACCCAAAGCACTCCTACGGTATCCGGGAGTTGCACGATCTCATGGTCTAAGGAAAAGATACTTGACATTGGAAAAGCTCTAGCAAACGAAACTACACGATCTTTTATGCTATGCTTAGGATTGGGTCTTGTCCATCACATCATTCTCCTAATGATGTGATCCCGTTATCAATGACATCCAATGTCCATAGTCAGGAAACCATGACTATCTGTTGATCAACGAGCTAGTCAACTAGAGGCTTACTAGGGACACGTTGTGGTCTATGTATTCACACATGTATTACGATTTCCGGACAATACAATTATAGCATGAATAATAGACAATTACCATGAACAAAGAAATATAATAATAACCATTTATTATTGCCTCTAGGGCATATTTCCAACAGTCTCCCACTTGCACTAGAGTCAATAATCTAGTTACATTGTGATGAATCGAACACCCATTGCGTCCTGGTGTTGATCATGTTTTGCCCTAGGGAGAGGTTTAGTCAACGGATCTGCTACATTCAGGTCCGTGTGTACTTTACAAATATCTATGTCTCCATTTTGAACACTTTCACGAATGGAGTTGAAGCGACGCTTGATATGCCTGGTCTTCCTGTGAAACCTGGGCTCCTTCGCAAGGGCAATAGCTCCAGTGTTGTCACAGAAGAGAGTCATCGGGCCCGACGCATTGGGAATCACCCCTAGGTCGGTAATGAACTCCTTTATCCAGACTGCTTCCTGTGCTGCCTCCGAGGCTGCCATGTACTCCGCTTCACATGTAGATCCCGCCACGACGCTTTGCTTGCAACTGCACCAGCTTACTGCTCCTCTATTCAATATATACACGTATCCGGTCTGTGACTTCGAGTCATCCAGATCTGTGTCGAAGCTAGCGTCGACGTAACCCTTTACGACGAGCTCTTCGTCACCTCCATAAACGAGAAACATATCCTTAGTCCTCTTCAGGTACTTCAGGATATTCTTGACCGCTGTCCAGTGTTCCTTGCCGGGATTACTTTGGTACCTTCCTACCAAACTTACGGCAAGGTTTACATCAGGTCTGGTACACAGCATGGCATACATAATAGACCCTATGGCCGAGGCATAGGGGATGACACTCATCTCTTCTATATCTTGTGCCGTGGTCGGGCATTGAGCCGTGCTCAATTGCACACCTTGCAATACAGGCAAGAACCCCTTCTTGGACTGATCCATACTGAACTTCTTCAATATCTTGTCAAGGTATGTACTCTGTGAAAGACCAATGAGGCGTCTTGATCTATCTCTATAGATCTTGATGCCTAATATATAAGCAGCTTCTCCAAGGTCCTTCATTGAAAAACACTTATTCAAATAGGCCTTTATACTTTCCAAGAATTCTATATCATTTCCCATCAATAATATGTCATCCACATATAATATGAGAAATGCTACAGAGCTCCCACTCACTTTCTTGTAAACACAGGCTTCTCCATAAGTCTGTGTAAACCCAAACGCTTTGATCATCTCATCAAAGCGAATGTTCCAACTCCGAGATGCTTGCACCAGCCCATAAATTGAGCGTTGGAGCTTGCATACTTTGTTAGCATTCTTAGGATCGACAAAACCTTCCGGCTGCATCATATACAACTCTTCCTTAAGGAAGCCGTTAAGGAATGCCGTTTTGACGTCCATCTGCCATATCTCATAATCATAGTATGCGGCAATTGCTAACATGATTCGGACGGACTTCAGCTTCGCTACGGGTGAGAAAGTCTCATCGTAGTCAACCCCTTGAACTTGTCGATAACCCTTAGCGACAAGTCGAGCTTTGTAGATGGTCACATTACCATCTGCGTCCGTCTTCTTCTTAAAGATCCATTTGTTTTCTATGGCTCGCCGCTCATCGGGCAAGTCAGTCAAAGTCCATACTTTGTTTTCATACATGGATTCTATCTCGGATTTCATGGCTTCTAGCCATTTGTCGGAATCCGGGCCCGCCATCGCTTCTTCATAGTTCGAAGGTTCACCGTTGTCTAACAACATGATTTCCAGGACAGGGTTGCCGTACCACTCTGGTGCGGAACGTGTCCTTGTGGACCTACGAAGTTCAGCAACTTGATCTGAAGCTTCATGATCATCATCATTAACTTCCTCCCCAGTCGGTGTAGGCACCACAGGAACATTTTCCCGCGCTGCGCTACTTTCCGGTTCGGAAGGGGTGACTATCACCTCATCAAGTTCCACTTTCCTCCCACTCAATTCTTTCGAGAGAAACTCCTTCTCCAGAAAGGACCCGTTCTTGGCAACGAAGATCTTGCCTTCGGATCTGAGGTAGAAGGTATACCCAATAGTTTCCTTAGGGTATCCTATGAAGACGCATTTTTCCGATTTGGGTTCGAGCTTTTCAGGTTGAAGTTTCTTGACATAAGCATCGCATCCCCAAACTTTTAGAAACGACAGCTTAGGTTTCTTCCCAAACCATAATTCATACGGTGTCGTCTCAACGGATTTCGACGGAGCCCTATTTAAAGTGAATGCGGCAGTCTCTAAAGCATAACCCCAAAATGAGAGCGGTAAGTCGGTAAGAGACATCATAGATCGCACCATATCCAATAGAGTGCGATTACGACGTTCGGACACACCATTTCTCTGAGGTGTTCCAGGCGGCGTGAGTTGTGAAACTATTCCACATTTCCTTAAGTGTGTACCAAATTCGTGACTTAAATATTCTCCACCACGATCTGATCGTAAGAATTTTATTTTCCTGTCACGTTGATTCTCAACTTCACTCTGAAATTCCTTGAACTTTTCAAAGGTTTCAGACTTGTGTTTCATTAGGTAGACATACCCATATCTACTTAAATCATCAGTGAGAGTGAGAACATAACGATATCCTCCGCGAGCCTCAACACTCATTGGACCACACACATCGGTATGTATGATTTCCAATAAGTTGGTTGCTCGCTCCATTGTTCCGGAGAACGGAGTCTTGGTCATCTTACCCATGAGGCATGGTTCGCACGTGTCAAATGATTCGTAATCAAGAGACTCCAAAAGTCCATCTGCATGGAGCTTCTTCATGCGCTTGACACCAATGTGACCAAGGCGGCAGTGCCACAAGTATGTGGGACTATCGTTATCAACCTTACATCTTTTGGTATTCACACTATGAACATGTGTAACATCACGTTCGAGATTCATCAAAAATAAACCATTGACCAGCGGGGCATGACCATAAAACATTTCTCTCAAATAAATAGAACAACCATTATTCTCGGATTTAAATGAGTAGCCATCTCGAATTAAACGAGATCCAGATACAATGTTCATGCTCAAAGCTGGCACTAAATAACAATTATTGAGGTTTAAAACTAATCCCGTAGGGAGATGCAGAGGTAGCGTGCCGACGGCGATCACATCGACCTTGGAACCATTCCCGACGCGCATCGTCACCTCGTCCTTCGCCAGTCTCCGTTTATTCCGTAGTTCCTGTTTTGAGTTACAAATATGAGCAACCGCACCGGTATCAAATACCCAGGAGCTACTACGAGTACTGGTAAGGTACACATCAATTACTAGTATATCACATATACCTTGGGTGTTGCCGGCCTTCTTCTTGTCCGCTAAATATTTGGGGCAGTTCCGCTTCCAGTGACCACTTCCCTTGCAATAAAAGCACTCAGTCTCGGGCTTGGGTCCGTTCTTTGACTTCTTCCCGGTAACTGGCTTACCGGGCGCGGCAACTCCCTTGCCGTCCTTCTTGAAGTTCTTCTTACCCTTGCCCTTCTTGAACTTAGTGGTTTTATTCACCATCAACACTTGATGTTCTTTTCTGATCTCTACCTCAGCTGATTTTAGCATTGAATATACCTCGGGAATGGTCTTTTCCATCCCCTGCATATTGTAGTTCATCACAAAGCTCTTGTAGCTTGGTGGAAGCGACTGGAGGATTCTGTCAATGACCGCGTCATCCGGGAGATTAACTCCCAGCTGAGACAAGCGGTTGTGCAACCCAGACATTCTGAGTATGTGCTCACTAACAGAACTGTTCTCCTCCATTTTACAGCTGAAGAACTTGTCGGAGACATCATATCTCTCGACCCGGGCATGAGCTTGAAAAACCAGTTTCAGCTCCTCGAACATCTCATATGCTCCATGTTTCTCAAAACGCTTTTGGAGACCCGGTTCTAAGCTGTAAAGCATGCCGCACTGAACGAGGGAGTAATCATCAGCACGCTGCTGCCAAGCGTTCATAACGTCTTGGTTCTCAGGGATTGGTGCTTCACCTAGCGGTGCTTCTAAGACATAATCTTTCTTGGCTGCTATGAGGATGATCCTCAGGTTCCGGACCCAGTCCGTATAGTTGCTGCCATCATCTTTCAGCTTGGTTTTCTCTAGGAACGCGTTGAAATTGAGGACAACGTGGGCCATTTGATCTACAATACATAGTGTAAAGATTTAGACTAAGTTCATGATAATTAAGTTCATATAATCAAATTATTTAATGAACTCCCACTCAGATAGACATCCCTCCAGTCATCTAAGTGAAACATGATCCGAATTCGACTAGGCCGTGTCCGATCATCACGTGAGACGGACTAGTCAAGATCGGTGAACATCTCCATGTTGATCGTATCTTCTATACGACTCATGCTCGACCTTTCGGTCCTCCGTGTTCCGAGGCCATGTCTGTACATGCTAGGCTCGTCAAGTGAACCTAAGTGTATTGCGTGTGTTCCGAGGCCATGTCTGTACATGCTAGGCTCGTCAACACCCGTTGTATTCGAACGTTAGAATCTATCACACCCGATCATCACGTGGTGCTTCGAAACAACGAACCTTCGCAACGGTGCACAGTTAGGGTGAACACTTTCTTGAAATTATTATAAGGGATCATCCTACTTGCTACCGTCGTTCTAAGCAAATAAGATGCAAAAACATGATAAACATCACATGCAATCAAATAGTGACATGATATGGCCAATATCATCATGCTCCTTTGATCTCCATCTTCGGGGCACCATGATCATCTTTGTCACCGGCATGACACCATGATCTCCATCATCATGATCTCCATCATTGTGTCTTCATGAAGTCGTCACGCCAACGATTACTTCTACTTCTATGGCTAACGTCTTTAGCAATAAAGTAAAGTAATTTACATGGCGTTTATTTAATGACACGCAGGTCATACAAAATAATAAAGACAACTCCTATGGCTCCTGCCGGTTGTCATACTCATCGACATGCAAGTCGTGATTCCTATTACAAGAATATGATCAATCTCATACATCACATATATCATTCATCACATCTTCTGGCCATATCACATCACATAGCACTTGCTGCAAAAACAAGTTAGACGTCCTCTAATTGTTGTTGCAAGTTTTTACGTGGTTTGTAGGTTTCTAGCAAGAACGTTTTCTTACCTACGTATGACCACAACGTGATTTGCCAATTTCTATTTACCCTTCATAAGGACCCTTTTCATCGAATCCGTTCCGACTAAAGTAGGAGAGACAGACACCCGCTAGCCACCTTATGCAACTAGTGCATGTCAGTCGGTGGAACCAGTCTCACGTAAGCGTACGTGTAAGGTCGGTCCGGGCCGCTTCATCCTACAATGCCGCCGAAACAAGAAACGACTAGTAGCGGCAAGAAGAATTGGCAAACTCAACGCCCACAACTGCTTTGTGTTCTACTCGTGCATAGTAACTACGCATAGGCCTGGCTCATGATGCCACTGTTGGGAATCGTAGCATAATTTAAAATTTTCCTACGCTCACCAAGATGCATCTATGGAGTCTACTAGCAACGAGGGGAAAGGAGTGCATCTACATACCCTTGTAGATCGCGAGCGGAAGCGTTCCAATGAACGTGGATGACGGAGTCGTACTCGCCGTGATCCAAATCACCGATGACCGAGTGCCGAACGTACGGCACCTCCGCGTTCAACACACGTACGGTGCAGCGACGTCTCCTCCTTCTTGATCCAGCAAGGGGGAAGGAGAGGTTGATGGAGATCCAACAGCACGACGGCGTGGTGGTGGATGTAGCGGGTCTCGTGCAGGGCTTCGCCGAGCTTCTACGAGAGAGAGAGAGGTGTTGCAGGGGAGGAGGGAGGCGCCCAAGGCTGTTGTGTGCTGCCCTCCCTCCCCCCTTTATATAGGCCCCTGGGGGGGTGCGCCAGCCCCAAGAGATGGGATCTCAAGGGGGGCGGCGGCCACAAAGGGGGGAAGGGGTTGCCTTGCCCCCTAAGGCAAGGGGGAACTCCCCCCTAGGGTTCCCAACCCTAGGCGCATGGGGGGGAGGCCCAAGGGGGGCGCCCCAGCCCACTAGGGGCTGGTTCCCTTCCACTTTCAGCCCACGGGGCCCTCCGGGACAGGTGGCCCCACCCGGTGGACCCCCGGGACCCTTCCGGTGGTCCCGGTACAATACCGATAACCCCCGAAACTTTCCCGGTGGCCGAAACTGGACTTCCTATATATAATTCTTCACCTCCGGACCATTCCGGAACCTCTCGTGACGTCCGGGATCTCATCCGGGACTCCGAACAACTTTCGGGTTTCCGCATACATATATCTCTACAACCCTAGCGTCACCGGACCTTAAGTGTGTAGACCCTACGGGTTCGGGAGACATGCAGACATGACCGAGACGCCTCTCCGGTCAATAACCAACAGCGGGATCTGGATACCCATGTTGGCTCCCACATGTTCCACGATGATCTCATCGGATGAACCACGGTGTCGAGGATTCAATCAATCCCGTATACAATTCCCTTTGTCAATCGGTATGTTACTTGCCCGAGATTCGATCGTCGGTATCCCAATACCTTGTTCAATCTCGTTACCGGCAAGTCTCTTTACTCGTACCGCAATGCATGATCCCGTGACTAACGCCTTAGTCACATTGAGCTCATTATGATGATGCATTACCGAGTGGGCCCAGAGATACCTCTCCGTCACACGGAGTGACAAATCCCAGTCTCGATCCGTGCCAACCCAACAGACACTTTCGGGGATACCCGTAATGCACCTTTATAGTCACCCAGTTACGTTGTGATGTTTGGCACACCCAAAGCACTCCTACGGTATCCGGGAGTTGCACGATCTCATGGTCTAAGGAAAAGATACTTGACATTGGAAAAGCTCTAGCAAACGAAACTACACGATCTTTTATGCTATGCTTAGGATTGGGTCTTGTCCATCACATCATTCTCCTAATGATGTGATCCCGTTATCAATGACATCCAATGTCCATAGTCAGGAAACCATGACTATCTGTTGATCAACGAGCTAGTCAACTAGAGGCTTACTAGGGACAGGTTGTGGTCTATGTATTCACACATGTATTACGATTTCCGGACAATACAATTATAGCATGAATAATAGACAATTACCATGAACAAAGAAATATAATAATAACCATTTATTATTGCCTCTAGGGCATATTTCCAACATCCAGAAGCGTCCACTCGGAGCTCGGACTTCATCGAAGAGTCAGCCGTGGCGTACTTGTCGGCTATGATCAGCAGTTCATGGAGTGTAGCCGGCTCGTCGCAGAGAAGTCGGTGCTTGAGGAGGGTGCCCTCTCGGAACCCAGCAGTGAAGTACTCTATTGCTTGCACCTCGTGCACCCCTTCGCAGGAGTTGCGGAGCTCGGCCCAACGCGTGAGGTAGTCGCGAGTTGATTCGCTGGGGCCTTGGACGCACAAGGAGAGCTGGCGGGGCTTGGGAGGCTGCTTGTACGTGCTGGTGAAGTTGCGGATGAAGACTTCCGTGAAGTCTAGCCAGCTGTTGATGCTGTAGGGCTTGAGGCTGTTCAGCCAGGTGCGTGCCGTGCCTTGAAGCATGAGAGGGACGTACTTCACGGCAACACGCCTGTTGCCGTTTGCTATGCAGACTACAGTGGAGTAATCGATCAACCAGTCTTCCGGCTTCACCGAGCCGTTGTATTTTGGCGTGTCTCTTGGGAGCGAGAACCCTTTGGGGAAGGGCTCGTCGCGGATGCGGGGACCAAAACAGGGCGGGCCGACATCGTCTTCTTCTAATAGCGCCAGGGATCGCGCCAGGCGGTCGATCCGATGGCGGGCGTCATTCTCGCCGACTCCTTCGCGGCGGCCCAGTCGGCCGCTGAGCGTCGGTCGGCAGGGTGGGATATCTCTCCCCGCGACGCGGAGGAGGAGGCGGGTTGCCTTGTCGTGCCACGGCTCGGGGGCGGCCTTCTGCATCGCGCTCGATAGTGAGGCGAGTCCGACTGCGGCTAAGAGTCGGCTCCTTGTCTTTTCTCACGCGGGCGCCATCTGCAGTCAGTGTCAGAGATGTCGCGCCGTGGTCTCAGTGTGGGGGAGGACTCTCAGCACGAGCGCTGGCCTCGTGCCGTTTTGCGGCCGCGTCGATCAGCTGCTGGATGCGTCTGGTCATGTAGTGGAGCTCGTCCCCCTCCAGCCCGTTCAGCTCGTCTATGGCCGCCTGGGCGGCACGCAGGATCTCGAGTGGCGTGGCGTATGGGCGGTCAGCACCCAGCATGCTGGCGATGGCCGCGCCGCGCTTCTTGATGGCGCCAATCCGGCTGGGTCCGCCAACAGGCGGCGTGCCAAAGGGTGCGCGATCAACTTCGCGCTGGTAAGCCTCGGTGAGGCGTCTCATGGAGGCTATCTTCTGGCCGTTCTCGATGAGGGCAAGGCGGCGGGCCTCCAGTGTTTCGGCGTCGGCGTCGGCCGGGATGGGGGCGGACAGGTCGTGCAGCGCCGCCTGCAGGGTGTTGTGGGCATTTTCGCCGGAGGCAGCGCCGTGGCTGATGACCAGCACCTCGGTGACGGTGCTCCCGCCGCTGTCGGCTCGAGGAAGAGGGTCATCGATGACCACCACGTTGGTGGGGAAGGCTTCAAGTGATGCCGTGTTGGAGTCGACAAGCATCGGGTCGGTGGAGCCGACCGACTCCAAATCCGCAGCAGGCTCGCTGGAGACGTGGAGTTGGTCGAGGAGGGTGACGAGGCAGCTCTTGGGGCAATCTGTGCCCGCGTCGGACGCAGGCTCGTCGGAGAGGTGGACCTCGCCGAGAAGGTTGGCGAGGCAGCTCGCTGCGCAGGCGTCGTCAACGCCATGCAGCACGTTGGGGCAAGCGCCATCGGGCGTGCTGGGCTGGCTACGCTCGCTAGGGAGGAAAAGGGTTCCCGTCCAGAGCAGGTCTCCGGACGACGGTGCACCTGGCCCCATGGTGGGCGCCAAATGTCAGGTGGTAGGTGCGACATATGCCAACGGGTGGCTTATCATTGTGGGAGCCAGTAAGACATCGCCGGTGCCTGGAAGCGGGATAAGGCGAAGACATGCACGCCGGCGAATCTTACCCAGGTTCGGGTCTCTCCTAGGAGATAACACCCCTAGTCCTGCTCTGCGGGGTCTCTGCATGATCACTAGATCAACACAAGGGGCTACAAGAGGCTCCTTGAGTTGTTCGGCTAGAGGAAGAAGAAGGGCAAGGCCAGCTCTCCTCTTCGCTCTATGTGGTGTCTAAAACTCTAACAGATCAGCCCTCTGAGAGCTTCTTTCTCTAAGAGCTCCTCCCTTTGCATGGGTGCCCTGGGGGGTTTATATAGGCCTACCCCCCAGGGGTACAATGGTAATCTGGCTGGACGTAGGCCCAGACCGTCAGCGTCTGTAGTCGCCGGCTTCTCCGCCGGCCGCTGGGGCCCGCCGACCGGTGGGTCCCGCCGGCTGCCGGCCTCTTAGCCGACAGGCTGGGGCCACTGCTTGGGGGTCTTGTTGGCGGCTGGTTACTGTAGCCTCACTCTTGGTGATGACGGCTTTGACGGGATAAGCATGGCTACAGTGCCGCCGCCTGGCGGGCTCTCACTGTAGCCTTACCCCGTCTTGTCTGCTTAATGGTACACGCATTTCGAGGGCGGGGGTGGGCCGACTGTTGGGAGTTGGCCTCCCCCTAGGCCGACTGGGCGAAGCTCGGCCGCCTTCTGATGTCTCTCTGGCAGAAGGGGCCCGCCGCCTGCAGGCCGTACTGACAGCCTGTCGTGGGGGACGTCATGGTCAGCATGGCAGCAGTGCCGCGCCGGACGGGTTGTGCCGCCCTGTACGGCGCACTGTGGCCATGCTTGCTCCGGGATTCGGGGATGGCAGGCTTCACTGTAGCCACGCCCCGTCTCATCGCCGTTATGGGGGTGCAGACTTTGAGGGTGCGAACCAGGCCGCCTGCTAGGAGCCGGCCTTCTGGTGGCCGGCTGCTAGGAGACGGCCCTCTTCGCGAGAGCTCTTAGAGCCTTGCCGTCTTCCAGCAGCCGGCCGGCGGGGCAGCCAGCCAGGAGAAGGCGGCCCTGTGTCTTGGATGTTTGAGGGCTCGGCCAGCCCAATAATTTTTGAAGAACCAGGGAAAGTCGGTTAGGCTACCCGTGGTCATTTACTCCGACACCCGCCATCAACATATCCAGCCAGAGATGGCAAGGACAAGGATTTTCATCCTGATTGCCGAGGCAAACAAATGAAGGTCAGTACATCAATATGTAGACAACACCTTCAACATGGTAACAAAGCAAGTTTGTCACTCATGAGCCACACCAATGAAGGTAACAACAAGAGTTTTCACCCCAGAATCCCAGATGAAATGGTGTATTGTTTATGCTTATTGATATTAGTGGCTCGGATCCGATGTGTTGACACTTGTTGCTAAACATGGTATTAAAATGCATTAATATACTTGATGTTAATGTAGATAACTATATACTTTGTTCATGCATATAAAGAAGTGCTCGATGTCCATGTATATAAATAAATGCTTGTTGTCCATGTATATAAATAAATGTTTATTCATGTGCAAGTTCATATGAGTGTCTTGCTTCCTAGTTATGGCCTCTTTGATTCATAGGATTCTAGAAACACGGGAAAGGAAAAACATAGGACTGGATGTCAGGCTCATCTCAATGCTACATTAGTTTGTTTGTTTGATTGCATCGCACGAAAAACAATGGATCCTGTCGAAGAGGTATGTGTGGATGCTAAAATTTCTACGGAATGTAGTACAAAGTAGTCTTTAGAGCTCCTTTGATTTATAGAAATTTTGTAGCAATTCTATAGGATAGGATTGCTAAAGGAAAATATCCTTGAGAAGTTTAAAGTTGTTTGGTTTGTAGGAAAAGGTTGCTATTTCCTATGTAGGATTGGCTCATATACTTCACATTTCAAAGCAAGTTTTTTTTTAGTTCAAACCTAATGGAAAATGTCCTATCCTATGAACCAAATAACATCTCTTTCCCTATAAGTTGATATACATGACATCTCATTTCCTATGACTTATTTTTCCTATGAACCAAATGTGGCTAGCTTTAGGAAAATTCCCATAAGGTTCTATCCTATAAATCAAACGACCAACATAGAAAAAAATTCTAAGGATTCTAATCCTCCAAAATTCCTATATAAATCCACTGAATCAAAGAAGACCTTAGTGTATGCCATATACTTGTTGTTATTCAATGTAATTTAGAGCTTTATTGCTACAACACTTCAGTTCGGATAATTATCTTCATTGCTACATGCATTCTTGTGTAGAACCGCTTTTCTGAATTGATTCACACGAGTCTTTAATGGACACTAAAGAATCATCATATATGCTTCCTAAAAACAGGCTCTTGGAGATCACGGTGTCATATATTTAATAGCGTATGTAATGATACTAATCTGGTATTGTACTTATCGGTAGTCTTTTCTACAAAGTTGTAGGCAATCCTTTTGGAGTCAGAAAGAGTATTGCACATGGTATTTTTCACTATTCATATTGTTGTGTACATACTCCGTGAAAAAAATTCAACTTGTAAAATTTTCTTTGCTACGATGGGCATGGTAGGTGTTTCCCATCTCTAGGTGTCATTTCACAACTTTATTTCTGTGGTTAGTTGGGATGATGCAACATCCAGAATTTTATCCACTCCAAGAAGACGATACTTCTACTCCATGCCGATGGCGTCCCTCCCCCACTATCCTCTAGCTGGAGGTGTTGCACCGGCCATCAGATGCCAGTTCTGGTCTATGGTGCCGTATTATTTTGTTCCTCCGGCTTCTGATTCCTTGTTGCCTCCCAATCCTATGACACACCGCTACCAATCAGATTCATTGCCTTCTTCAGCAGAAGTATTCATGTGTTTTGCCCTCCTGCTGCAACGGCCGAGCCTCTTTGTGTCACTCTATAATACCACGTGCGCTATGTATGTGACCTTCCGTCCAATCCTGAAATAGAAAAAAGCAGCAGATACATTGTAGATTAGTCATTAAGTGAAAGTTCAGTACTACGTTAGTCCAATGAGAGTACTGTAGAACCCCATCGGTTGCTCTAGCATTGAGGGGCTATAGCTTCATTTAACCCGGTGCAAATTGATAACAGTTGATGAAGCATGCTAGCTATTAAACTGATCAAAGGAAAGATAGTGGAAGTTGGCGTGACGAGGCATGACGGTCGGCAGTGAGCCCCGCACACTGCTCTTGCCAGGGTAGGGACAGGCGGCATTGCAGACAACACAAGGGCGAGGAAAAGTGGCAGAGGGGCAATGATGGTGCACGGTGAAACCACGGACAACGGCGAATTTGGGGGGAAAAAACTTGAGGCAATCCACATAGGGCATGGCTCACGACAACATCCCGAAATCATACCACCAAACCAACAACGACATAGCAGATAAAGGGACCCATAGCAGATGGAACAGTCAAACACGTCTCTTCGTCTTTGCAGGTGACATGACAAGTGGTGAGTCCCACAGAAGAGAAAATCAGTCAAAGCAGATGGAAACAAGGGCTGACCTAACGGTAACTCACAGACAGAGTGCAGGGGCTAGTGGCTATTAGAACTTTGAATCGTTAGTTGCACAACCACAATTCAAGACGGTTTAATGACAATCATCAAATATTAGAACTCTGCAGTGGCAAAAACGTAATTTCCCCTATATTTTGATATACTAAGACTTTAAATGTTGTATGCACTACAAATTTAGATAAAAGGAAGAAGTGCAACGATTACAAAAGTAGAGATCTCTAATGACTAGGTGTTTTATGATAAAAATATTGTTCGAAATATTGCACAAACACTCCCTCTACAAAACTGGACTTGTAAACTTCCAATATCCTTTGCTTTTTCTCGTCACAGTGGAGGTGCTACGTACGTTCCCCAACTTCAACTACACCATTATTAACGCATATCGATGAGATTGTGCAACATCTAGATGTGTAGCCGTTCGATGCCAGCTTTTTTTGTTGGGTCGTGCTACCGAGTCCCTGTTGCCTCCTAGTCCTATGACAAATCGCTAAGTTGATATCGGACCTATCAGATTTGTACAGCACACCGCCTTCCTTTGCTCGAGGATGTATTTTTCCTGCTGTGGCGCCCGGCAATTTATAATGCCACACGCACATGCAGGCATGTGCTTTGTATGTGACCTTCCGTCCAATCCTGTAAAGAACAAAAAAATCAGTGGGTGCACATTAGTCATTAAGCGAAAATTCAGTAGTACTGGAGAACCCCATCGACCGCTCTAGTATTGAGCGGCCATAGATTCAATAATAACCTGGTGCAAATGGATAACGGTGGTGCTAGCTAATTTTTTCGATAAAGCGTGGACTTTATTAACTCAGAATAGAGCACTAAGAGGATACAAACACAATGAGCACACACCCGGTCTCTGCATAGCTAGAATGCACGCAGCCGACACCAACACACGCACACAAAAACACGCCGGTAAATAGCTAAGTCATATAAGACCAAAACTATACATAGGCGAGAAAAAAAATAAAAAGATGCCCCAAAGCGATAAGATCAACGATCGGCAAACTATAACAATAACCATATCTGCACCGACCATCTCATGACACCACGCGGACGACGAGATTTTTTAACAGCAACACCTTCAGGAAGGGAGTGACACTCAAATGTCACCGTCACCGGATCCAGCCACCCAAAGCTAGAATCTAGGCTTTCACCCTGAAGAATCAGTCCGAGCATTCCGAACAATGCCTTCAACAAGGTAACGATGTAAAACATCGCCATTGCTAGGTATACCAAAATTGGGTCAGACCTAGGCTTTCACCCCGGAGCTCGAGACCGGGTGCTCAAGTAGCATCATCATCGAAGTCATTCAGGTGTTGTCGCCACCATTTTTCCACAATCCTAGCAGCTATCATCGCCCCACAACCATCCCTCTGCATCAACACTCCATTCATAGTTTGCATCTCGCCACCGAAGTCAACCACCTGATCTGCAGAGATGAAACTCACACAAAGATCTTAAAATGCCGACCGCAATCAGCAAGGCAAGTAGCCAGGACCATGGGCTGCAACTAGTCGGTGGCCGTCATCTGCACGCACGTGCACATCTCAAGCGGCCGTCTGTGTGCGTAAGCATGCATGCACCAGCCCCGCATGCTTGTCTTGATCGTACGCGAAGCCATGGAGACCAACCAGATCGGAAGACTGGAATCACCGGCTAGCAACCAGATCGGGACGCAGCAAGCCATGGAAATAATCTAGATCAGATGGCTGGCAACCACCAGCAGACTGCCACATCGGGAGGCCGGCAATCACCAGCGAACTTGCTAGATCGGTAGGGCCAGCAACGCACGGATCAGGAGGCAACCACCAGGGAAGAATGGCATCCAACGGTGCAGCCTCCTAGAGAATTGGAGAAGCGCACAACTCGAGCTGCCACGAGCCAAACCAATATTGGCCATTGGTATGGAGCAGCCATCGCATCTCCTCCAGGCCGATCTTCAGATCTTGAGGTGGTGCTAGCTAATTAACCTGATCAAAGCAGAAGTGGAAGCTGGCGGATCCATGGGGCAATGCGGATATAACCACTTGATTATGTGGATTTTGCGGTTGTTACTTGAGGTTTCTGGTGGCTGAAGCTGCTTCGTGCTCTTTTTTTTTTTTTTTTTTTTTTTTTTTTGCGGGTACAGCTTCGTGCTCTCTCACGCTGCCACATGCTATACCTACTCTACTACTATGACTCTAGTTAAGACGATGAACACGCATGCAAGGGAACTGGTCTCTATGAAAACATACATACACTAATTATTAGTAACATGCAACAAACTCTAGCCGGTCCATGTCTTGTACAAGCCCATCAATGTGTACTCTCGGCCGATGATAAACTCTTGCTAGTACTGCTGGCTAATGTGCACAATCAATATCAGAACTCAAGATTAGCTAACATCAATCTATCCGCAGCCTCAATGTGTCATGCAAAATCCAGATTGTCATGGTGATGTCATGGTGACCGAATGTATATGCAAAGCCGGGGGCGCTTTGCACCTTTATTCCAAATAATTATATTGTTTACCCCCCCTAGAGTGTAGACAATTGGTTTTGCTAGTCAATTATCACAACAGTAACTGTCACAGTGAAATACAATGTTTTTCGCATCACATGAGTTCATAACGGCTGCTAACTAATTCAAGATAAATTGGCTTTCTCAAAAAGAAAATGAAAAACTAATTCAAGTTACATGAATGAACCCAGAGCTCTCGAGGTCCTCGACGAAAGAATTTTTGATATATTATTAAAATTGCGCTCGACAGTTCAATGTTATAACTGAACTAACATGTTGAAATAGATTGAAGAATCCGAAACAAACATGGTCCACGGACAACGATCAAAATTTAAAATTTACATTAATTAGATAACTCTAATATTGGCTTCTTTAGCTCTACCATTTGCATATTGTTGTTCAATAATATTTTCTTTTGAGTGAAACAACAGGACTCTGCTGCGTATTTTTATTGATTTTCAAATAAATGATACAGAAGTAGTCCAAAGGATAAAAGGAAAAAAAAATTACAAGAAGAAAACTATACAGCACTTTGTTTATATATTTTTATCATAGTGTAGTTTGTCCACACTTGAAGTTTTGTGCATGCATCACGTAGCCATGTCTTTCTTATATATATATATCTTCTTGTATATTTTAATTATCTGTTCATCATCTATCTGCACAATTTTATAATTTGATTGGTAAAAAAGGTCAAAGCGGATGATGTTCAAGAGCCTGCTGCATGCAAACGGTGAAGAAGTTGAGGCTGGGAGGAGCGACTCTAATGTGTCGGAGAACTGAAGTGGACCGACCGGAATAGATAGTTGAATTAGCTTCGGTTTGCAGAGCAAACCTAGTGGATTTGGCGATTAATATCCAAGAATCTGTATATATATTCAAAATTTGAATAAATGGAAGAAGTACAACAACTGCAAAAGTAGAGAGCTCTAATTACTCCATTCATATTGTTCATGTTGTCTTAAATAATTCGTATTGTTGCACACATACCCTGCGAACAAAATTTAATATGTAAACTTGTCTCTTGTTACACTAGATGTGAGATGCGATCAGTGGAAAACAATCCCCTCCCCAACCCCCAACCCCCCTCCCTCCCGACCCCGCCCTAGCGCCACCTCCCAGGGAGGCGGCCGGGGTGGCGCGCGCCCTCCCTCCCTCCGTCCCCCTTCTCCTCCAAATCCTCCCGCCGCCGCCGGCAGGCGCCCCCGGATCTGGTCAAGTTGGTGTCGTCAGCGGCGGGACCTTCTGTACCCTCGCGCGTGGCTCTCCTTCCCGGGGCAGGCGGCGTCGACGGTGAGGCTCGGCTGGCGGTGGCCCAGCGACCTGGAGGCGGTGGCCAGCGACGGGCGAAGTGGTGGCGCTGCTCCTTAGCGGCAGGGCAAACTGGTGGCGCGGGGTGGCCGGCGGCGCCCCCCGGCCTAGTCGCGGCCTCGATGCCTACTGCGCGGTGGGGGCGGCGACACCGACATCGTGCCTTCTGCAGCCCGACGGCGGGAACTTTACGGGCATTTCACGGCCCAGCCGGGCCTGTGGGCCCGTCGGTCAGGTATGCTCATGTTGTTGCGTCTGGTCAGTTATCGTCATTGACGGTGGAGGTTGGGCCCTCTCGCATATCGACGGTGCTGCTGCCCCTAATCCCGGCTCCTCTTCTTCGTTGTGTAGGCTCCACTTCACGGTGTCGTGGAGAGACGGCGTGAGAAGCTTCAAGACCGTGTTGGCGCAGGGTGGTGGACGGTATGGTGGCGTGCTCCGGAGGGCCCGAGGTGAAGGTTGGGATCAGGAGAAATCCCTGTCGGCCTGGCCGACACCGACGCAGTGACGCCAGAGGGTGCCGTTGGACCTTCCTGGAGGGCGTCGGGCGCTACCCTTCCTTTCTCCTCGCCGCAACATCGTCGCGTTCATCATCGTCGCGTCCGTTCTTAGTGGTATTGATTGGTACCGGCGCTTCAGAGTGTAGCAGCTTTGTGGGAGATCTCTGGTGGGCGCAGCGGTCGCGAGGCTTCTTCGTTTTTGTTGATCCGCCATTGTCAGCATTTATTCCTTTTATATTTTCTCTTTCGTTTATTTTGGGCGTGACTGTGCTGCTTCCGCTCCAACACCTATCGTTAGTTGTATCGGATGTTTGCTATATTAATATAGCAGGGCACAAGCCTATTTCGTTACAACAGATGCGTTCATTTCCCCGTTCGGAAAGGTGTGGCTACACTCGGGTGTACTACACCTGAGGTTTGAGGTGCTCTCACAGAAAAAGAAATCGTCAATGTTTTCTTCATTTTTTAGTATACATGATTTTGTTTTTCTGTCGAGAGGTCCTCGAATGTTATTTGTGGATGAAATTTTACAACAACCTAAAATATTTGATGATGTCACATGTCGCAATTTAAAAAAAATGGATCACGTTTGATATTGTTTTTTTGTAAACTCAGGTGTAGTACACTTTTTTCGAGGGTACGCCAAAGATGTACCATATCTTTATAGAAGAGAGAAAGTTATGTACAAGAGATTACACGGTAAGTAGATGGCCCTCAAATGACGCATCCACCATACCCTCCACCCATCCAAACCCTACCCTACTACTCACACCACGTAGTAACTCGGGTGGCTCCTGCTCTAGACCACATTTCTAGTTCTTGCCAGTCAGGTCAACGGTTCCTCCTACATTCCTTAGGTCATTCCTCCCAAAGACCCTCCCATTGCGTTGCTTCCAGATGTTCCAGCAGATCGACGTGATCACTTGATCAAAACCCTTCCGCTGCCTCTTCGGTATATGCTTCCTCGTAGCATTCCACCAGTAACCAATCGTGGAATGGTTAGTCGGGCATAGATCTGGGTTAATGCACATTCTGCAAAAGCAACGGTACCACACCTGCCTCGCAAACACACACTTCATGGTAATGTGGTCAACCGTATCCTCCTCCTGCTCGCAAAGATAGCATGGCGACCTTTGGTCCTGGAAACCATGTCAAAATCGTTTGTCCGCCGTCCAGAGCTTGTATTGCACCGCCAGCCACATGAAAAGCTTGCACACGAGCGGTGCCCAACACTTCCATGTGGCAGCATAAGACTGAGATTGTATCCCTCCCATGCATAGAATCTTGTATGCCGAAGATGCCGTGTATACTCGTTCGTGGTTCCAAGTCCAAATTGGTTTATCTTCGGTCCCTGGCTCCAGCTGTATATCAATTAGTATCTCCCACAAGCGAATGAATTGAGCCATCCCTTCCGTGAATAGCTGACCTACTAGGTCATTCGTCCAGCCATGCATCCACAGCGCATCCTTCACACACCTTCTATTAGCAGTTTGTGTTCTGACTCGTTGATAAGTCAGCGGTGCCAACTCGCCGATCGTAGCTCCACTGATCCATCTATCCTTCCAGAACAGAACTTTCGTTCCCTCGCCCACCTGCCACTTCACAAGACTAGCAAATGCTGCACTTGATTGTTTATCCGGGGTCCAACCTTGCCACGGTCTCGTGTCATCAGTCCTTGACAGCCACTCCCACCTCATCCTAAGTGCAATCCCTTGCTTGCACAGATCAATAACTCCCAACCCTCGAAGCTCTTTGGGTCGACATACATGCTTCCAAGACACCAAACACCGACCACCATGGATTTCCTCTGATCCAGCCCAGAAGAAGGCTCTGCATCCCTTGTCCACCCGCTCCAAAGCCCATTTTGGAGCCTCAGCAATAATCAAATGGTGGGTCGGCCGCGCCCTCATAACCTGATTTACCAGTATCAATCTTCCAGGCCTAGTCACAAACCCTCTTTGCCATCCCGGGACAATACAGAGTGCAGCATCTACCACCAGTTGCCACTCCGATCTCTTTAGTTGCTTGATGCTAAGCTATAGCCCCAGGTATTTGCGCAGAAAGGTCTCCATCTTCCATGGCAAAGCCTGCTTCACTAGTTGTTCATCCTCGGCATCCGCCCTGATCATAATAGTCGCAGATTTGCTGTAGTTAATTCTCAGTCCCGATGCTTCTCCAAAAATCCCAAGCACTTCCTTAACAAAGAACATATCTAACATTGTGGGTTTGATGAAAAACACAACGTCGTCTGCGTAAAGAGATAGTCACTGCATTGGGTTACAACCATTCATGCAGCTTAGCACCTCAGACTCATGTGCTTTTATCACAATTTTCGTTAACACATCCATGGCGATGACGAAGAGGAGGAGAGAGATAGAATCTCCTTGCCTCAGTCCCTTTGACTGCATGAAATTTGGCCCGACCGATCCATTTACCACCACTCTAGAGCTTGCCGAGGTAAGCAAAGTAGCGATCCACGCTATCCAGCGCTCCATGAAACCTTTTGCTCTTAGAATCTCAAAAAGGAAATGCCAAGATAGAGAATCGAAATCCCTAGAGATATCTAGCTTCAGTAGCACACCTTTGGCCTTCCTTTTGTGCAATCTTCGGGCCATTTGGCGGACCAACAGAAAGTTGTCATGTATGTTTCGGCCCTTTATGAACGCAGATTGATTTATATGCACGAGCTCCCCCATCCTCGGCCTTAATCTTGTTGCCATCAGCTTGGATGCGAGTTTTGGCATGCTATGAACTAGGCTGATCGGCCTAAAGTCGTTGATGCAGCAAGCTTCAGGTGATTTAGGGATGAGCGTTATGATGGCCTGGTTTAGCCGCCCGAATCCAATACCATTGCCCAGAAAAAACTTGTGGAGAGCTGCAATGAAATCTCCTTTAATGATCTCCCAAGCCATTTGGAAAAAAGGCCAATAAAACCATCTGGCCCCGGGGCTTTGTCTGACGACATCTCCTTCACCACAACCCAAATTTCCTCTTCCGAGAATATATACTCCTGATCAAAAAGGTCAACTGCATGAATGCCTAAAGCCCCAAGGTCAAGCAAGCGCTCCCGGGCCTCATCTCTCCCCAACAAATCTCTATAGGCGTTGAAAAAAGCCTCCTCTTTGCCCTGCTGATATGCGATGACCTGTCCTCCCACATGGAGAGCTGGGATGAAGTTCTTCATCCTCCTACCATTGGCTACCAAATGGAATAGCTGAGAGTCTATGTCCCCTTCCTGCAGCCAGGTAATCCTATACCTTTGCCGCGCAATCGTTCTATCCAGGGAAGCAAGGCCCAACACCACATGCTTAAGCTTGCTCCTCAGTCCACGCTCCTCCTCTAACAACAGCCGGCTCTCTTGCACGCAATCAAACCGCATCATTACAAGGTTTGCAACTGCAATCTGGAGCTTAATGTTTCCCACTTTTTTCTGCCCCATGCATCAAGTGCTCTCGCAGTGTTCCTGAGCAGCACATCAAGCCTGTGAAAAGGGTCCGTGATGTCGCCATCACAAACCCAAGCCTCCTTCACAACATCCAAAAAACCATCAAGATTCGTCCAGAACTTCTCAAACCCGAATCTTCTCTTGCAATGCAGGCGTTCTTCCATCGCCAGATATAGGGGGCAGTGGTCCGAAGTCGAAGTAGATAGGGCTTGCATTAGGCACTCCGGATGATCCAGCTCCCAGTCAATGGAAACAAAGGCCCTGCCAATTTTGGTTAGAGTAGGTACCTCCCGTTCGCTACTCCAAGTGAATCTGCGGCCATGGAGGAAAAGCTCTTTGAGTGCATTATCGTCCATGAAGCGCTTGAACCTGCTCATCATCCTTCGGTCTAGTAGTGCATTGCTCTTGTCCTGAGCGTACATTATCATGTTGCAGTCTCCAATGACAAGCCAAGGTCCCGGACAGAGCTGTCATCTAGCCGTAAGTTCGTCCAAAAAGAGAATTTTCTCCGCGTCCTCCTGAGGTCCATACACCACCGTTAGCCACCAAGCCGGCCCTTCTAAGGGGGTGACGTAACCCGTGGTAAAGTTGGTGTCATTGATGAACTTTGTCAACGGCACCTTTGTGGAGTCCCAAGCAACAAAAAATCCTCCATGGGTGTCTGAGGCAGGAAGGTAAAAGAAACCATCATACGCCGGCCCAAGACATTGCATTATCACATATTGATCAAGCACCTCTAGCTTAGTCTGTAAAATACACATGATGGCGGTATGTATCGAGTCCACAAACTCCCTAAGCGCTTTCCTTTTAGCCGGGCTATTAAGACCCCTCACGTTCCAGCACACCATCTCCATCACGTTGTATGACATAAGAAAGGAGAGCCTCCCACGTTAGCACACGTCGTCTCCCCTACGCCATGACCAGCTCGGTGCTCTCCAGTTCACCTCCCATATTGAAAGGGATAGCCTTGCCAAAGACGATGGCCGCAATTGCCCTAAGCTGCTGCTCCTGCAAAGGCGAGTCGAACACCTGCCTCAGTTGCCCAAGTGCATGTTTAGAGACTGCTATGTCCTCACAGTCAAAGCCCAAGGTCTTCAACAGAACTATCTCCGCAGCCGAGGCTTTAGTTTTACGCGGGCCTCCCACCCCAAGCGATCTGGTAGTGTGCCGGGGTGTGAATGGATCCTGACCTGGCCGCACTCCCCTTAGTCCCTCGAATTCTTTGAGCAAAGGTGGGGCCAACTTCTTGAGTAGACCCGCACAAAAGGTCTTGATGTTGCTCAGCGCTAGTTGCTCGAGAGTAGAATCTAATCTCTTCCACATTTTGGACAGCCATTCCCCACCTTTATTTCCATGGATTGCTGGATTCATGCAACAACTATAATTTTATCTACACTAGAAAGATGGTGGGTCCCTCGTCCACTGTCCTCTATTTCAATGGCGGCGTGAGGCCCCATGCAGCCCGTGTTGTTGACCTGGGGCGTGACGAAAGAGGTCTTTACTGATTGTAGCTACTGTAGCCACTGCTCTGCGATGTAGCTACGTTAGCTGCAAGTCCTTCCTAGGGAGTATGCACATCATGGCGCCACTACTGCTCTATTCGGATGCCGGTTCTTGTCCATAGTGCTAGGCCTTTCCGTCTTACGTGCTTCAGAGTCCCTATTGCCTCTCGATCCCATGACATGCCGCTAAGTGGACATTGGATCCAATCAGATATACACATCGCATTGTCTTCTCCAACTCGAGTATGTGTTCTCCCTCCTCAAGCATTGGACGAACTAGTTTGTACACCACTTCTATAATGCCAACGTGTAGGCATGTGTTATGTAAGCAGCATATAGCTCTAGCATTGAGAGCATTGCGGCGCCGTCGGTTGCTTTAGCATTGAGAATCTAAGTTCATTCAGACCGTGCAGTGCATATTGATAACGGTTGGTGAAGCTAGCTAGCTATTTACCCTGACCAAGGAAACGAGAGTGGAAGCTCGTATGTCCCTGGGGCAATGCGGCAAGCACTTTGGACGCATACTAGTTGGGTGGGTTTTGCGTCTACCACTAGATCTTTTTGAAGGTGTTGTTTGATTATAGACGTTATGTTTTGTTTAGCATCTGGAGCTCTCTCACTCTTCTCACGCGACCACATGTTGTGGGTGCTTCATTGTAGTTCTTGTTGGAACAAACATAGTGAACACGTAGGCAACATAATCTTTTTTTTTTGCGGATGAGTAGGCAACGTAATTTGTACAGAAAGATGAGCTATGGATACGACAATAAAGCCTAGAAGCAACACATCGATCATTCCACTTGTAATAAGTCAACTCACAAGTACAATCACACATGACAATATTTACATGAGAAATTGAACAAACTATAAGGGAAAATGCCATAGCATTTATTATTAATATACAGAACTAGTTACATTATCTTAGATGGCCAAGTGAAAGATGTTAGTAAGATGAGCATGCATGGAAGCATATGTATGCATGATGCAATGATGAGGCAGGTGGAGGTACAAAATGAAACTTTTGTACATCACAAGAAGAAATGATTTATATTTATCCTAAAATTCTGAAAAGTTATTGATTTACCTTGGACAAACAATTGTCTGGAAAACAATGCGAAATAAGTTTTTACATGATCTATGTTGAAACAAGCTCTAATATAATTTTTTGATGTGTCTAACACTATCATGCAAACAACAAATTTGATATAATGATGTGAAATGGTAGGCATAAAGATACTTTCTAACAACGGAAATGTGATGGTCACTCTTCCAGTTTAATTTGCAAGCTTATAAAAAAAATTGTAAATAAAATACGAGGCAACTTCCAACGTCACTTGTTTTTCTCTTTTACAATGGATATATTACGTTATCCTGATTATCTACTGCCATTTCACACATTTATTACCGCGGGTTGGTGGATTTTGGCAACGTGCAGAATTTTATCTACTACATGACGATGATTCGTCTAGTGCTTCTCGAGTCCCCAGTCGATTATCCTTTACTTGGAGGTGTTCCATATGTCACAGGGCGCCAATTTTGTCCTGCAGTGCTTGGAACTTTCTTTCCCTCATGGTTACAAGTCCCTGTTGCCTCCCGATCCTATGCCACACCGCTAAGTGCATACTGGATCCAATCAAATCTACTCGTAGTGCACTGCCTTCTTCAGCTCGACTACATGTTCTCTCTCCTGTAACGCCGGGCCAACTAGTCTGTGCCACTTATAATGGAACACAGACGTACTACTATGTGTACATTAGTCATTAAACCAAGCCCACTATGTGTACTCTAGTGAGAGCACCGCAGACCCCATTGATCAATTCAGTGCCAAGGGGCTAAGTTCATTCCATATGGGGCAAATTGATAGTTGATGAAGCCATCTAGGAGTAGCTAATTAACCTTAGCAATGGAGTTAAATGCAGAAACCACCACATTGAAGGCTTCGTCATCAGAAAAATGGTTTTATGAAGAAAAAAATATACAAGAAACGCCGCATCTACGGCAAATTTTTTGGCATAAGACACTGATCGACATATTGGAGCATTTTGAGCCTGTTATTGATAGGCGAGTCTCACTTCGCCGATGTTGCATAACGGTTTGGCCTAGACGGCATTAGAAAGAGGATTTATCTAGATTTACAAAAGTGACTGTAATTTTATAGGAATACCCTTCAATGAAAAAACAAAAAGGCAATCGACTCCATGGATTTGGGCTGCCCAAGCACACGAGCAGCATCACGACGCCCATGGGGTCTCGTTGTCGGCGAGGAGGCGCCCCATCGGGATCTAGGAGCAAAAGCCTGCAGCGCAGCAAGCAGTCACATTTGCATCCGCACCTTGGGCAAGGCACTGAGCTAGTCGTGTTGAGCCATTGTCGGCCCTGCTGGTCGCGCCCGTGTTGATGAGCCTCAAATCAATCCAGATCAATGTCTAGCT
The DNA here is from genome assembly GCF_018294505.1 of Triticum aestivum. Classification (NCBI taxonomy): domain Eukaryota; kingdom Viridiplantae; phylum Streptophyta; class Magnoliopsida; order Poales; family Poaceae; genus Triticum; species Triticum aestivum. The sequence goes on from NC_057808.1 coordinate 437,459,425, forward strand.
GAAACACGGGGTCTATTTCATTCGTTCGTGCAGAACCATCATTGTCTTCACCATTTGTCTCCATGTCACTATCAATATCTTTAGCTTCCAGTTCAGCCTTCAACTTCTCATCATTGATGGCCGGATTGGGCTTTCGAGTGTAAAACATCTGAGGGCCAGTTGGACGACTAGACTCACTAAAACTGCCGCGAGCCTTCCTTGGAACATGGCCTCCACTTAGACCTTCCGTTGTGCCAACAGACTCATCAACATGGGACCAAAGTACTGGATCGTCATTGTCGGTAGCTTCATTTTGATGAACCAATTCAGCAGACATCAACCCATTCATTATCCCATTGAAATTCTTCTAGGATAAGTGCATTAGCCCTCTTTCCTTTCGAATCTTGCTCATGTAAGTTTTAAAACATAGTTGTCATTTGCCGGTTGGAAGAGACACATCCTATCTTATCCAATCTCTTATACTCCAAAAGGTTTCTTCCTTTGGTATGGATCTGCAAGCAAAATCTTTCGTGAGAAGTTGCTGCAATTAGGTATCAAACCATCCAATTGCTAGTTACTTACATGAGAAAATGTACTTCAATTGCCGTTTACTCCATGAAACATTCACCCTCCGTCCGCTCATAATCAACAACATAAACTAATGAGCTCTCAGCCAGAAGATCCATCGAACAACTACAAAAATCAGCAAGTAGAAGCTGAAACATAGAGCCAATAAGATAAACTAAGAGCTGCAACAATATACTTACGGGGACTCTATCGCGGTTTTCATTGCCATTTGCCTCATGAAAAATTCACCCTTTGTCCACTCATAATCATACTGGTTTGCAGTTCATCATCGACCACCATCTTCCATAGCACATCATTCAACATTGAACGCAACCGTTTAGCTAGTCTTCGGTTACTCTAGCCAGTCAATGTCTTCTACATGCCCATAAATGTGTACTCTAGGACGACGATAAACTCATAGTACTGCTCGCCAGTGTGCACAATCAAGATAAGAACTCGAGATGAGCAAACATCAATCGGTCCGCAACCTCAAACTGCCATGCAAAATCCAAATGGCATGGTGATGTCATGATGACCAAATCTATATGCAAAGCCGGGCGCGCTACGCACCCTCGTTCCAAATACTTGTATTGTCGCCCCCCCCCCCCCCTACATTGTAAACAATTTGTATTGCTAGTCAATTATCACAATAATATCTCCCATTATGACGTCCCAAGTTTGTTACATCTCATGTGTTCAAAATGGTTGTTAACTAACTAAGGATACATTGGTTGTGTGCATCATGATAATGCGGAGGTCAGGGTGATCCCCTTTTGGGAAAAATAATCTAATTCAAGATACATGAATGAACCCAGAGCTCTCGAGGTTCTTTACGAACTAAGTTTTGATATATTAAAAGAATTGGGTCCGACAATTCAACTTTATTAATTAAACGAATATGTTAAAATAAATTTTAAAACCCAAAAAACATGATCAACATAGAATGATGGAAACTCAAGATTTACATTAGATATCTCTAAAAATTGGCATCTTTAGCTCCTCTTGACAACTGTATGTGAACCAATATGTACTATTATATATTTTTCTTGTGGCTGTAATTTGTCCAGACTTGAAGATTTGTGCATGCATCACGTGGACACGTCCTACTTATATATAATTACATGTATATGTCAATTATTTGTGTTTATGCAATTTTAAAAATCATTTTTATTGAAAAAAATGTCGAAACAGATTATTTGAAAATTTCAGTATATGTCAGCGTTATGCCCTCTCCTCGACAAGTGGGCCATCTATTTTTCATCACTGACTCGGCACCATCTCTTATTTATTGAGGAAGCCGCACCCGGACAGTGATTAGGCGTTGTGTTGCACTGGGATATATCCTTAACTAATTTGGGTGAATCCTTAAGGCCTCATGTTCATTCATACATTGTTCATAAGACATGTTGATCGGTCCCATGAGAAGTAGTGCCATGGTGAGATTTCATTGCTCTTAACACCTGTATGCCTAAATCAGGTCAACTGCAAATCCAGTGCTATCATGCTTTTATTTTAACAACATGCCTGCAAAAATGATACTTGAGTTCCTCGAGGAAATGATGGAGTCAAGGCGATGGGGCCTTTCGACACCTGCATGTGCAAATATTTGCTACCTCCTCATCCTATAACCCTATCTATTAGATGCCTCCAAGCAAAAATGGATTAGAAAAATGGTTCCATGCCCCCATTCATGAATTCTACAATTAGGAAAATACAAACAAAATGGGGTGCCATAACCGCTTGTTTCAAATGGTTTTCTTGATCATTCGTTCAATCATTTATACAGTGATACATTCATATGTCCGTTGATACGATGTTAAAACCAGTTAAGGCAGTACTTCACACTAGTAGAAAACGGGCCTTTAGTCCCGGTCCCAGAGGGCCTTTAGTCCCGGTTTTGGAACCGGGACTAAAGGGTCGGGACTAAAGCCCAAATCTCTAGTGGGACTAAAGGAGCTCCACGTGGCCGCTATCTGGAGCTCCATCTTTAGTCCCGTTTAATCTTTAATCACCCCTCATCACTGCTCAAGTATATTCCAAATCGTCTAACTTCTCGGCCGGTCACCCATCCTCTCACTACTCCAGTCTACTTCTCTGCCGGTTACCCATCCTCTCACTACTCCAGCCTGAGCACGCTTAATTTTGGAGTTCTATTCCCCCTAGTTTCCAAGTCAGCACTTGTTGTTTTCCTGACAATACTAAACTGTCAATCCTATTAACCCTTAGGAGTTGAACTTGAGCATGAAGCACCGTTTGAGTTTGAAACTATTATTCTAAAAAATTATTATTATTTATTAGCACAAACATTTCTTGAATAAGTTGTTTAACCATAATTTGACCACAGTTTGACCGTAGTTTAACCAAAAATTCAAAAAAACTTAAATTTGAGGATAACTTTTTTCCTTTAAGAATTTGAGGATTCTAAAAATTTGCAAAACGGCCTACGGCGGTTGGAATCGGATGCGGATTTTTGTGTCGATTTTTTTGATATATTATGCGATTTTTTCGACATTGTATGCAAAACATATGCCCGTTTTACTTTTTCATAACACTTTTTTGCAAATCATGTCCAAATTTAAGTTTTTAAATTTTCCTAACTAGTAGATGTAGTAACATAACTACATGTCGAAGGATTTTAATTTTTGAAGTTTTTATCATTTTCTTTTATTTTTTACAAAACTGAAATGGCGATACACCGGGGGGGGGGGGTAGAGTTTGAACCTTTTAAGTCCGGGATGGTGTCCATCCAATCCTACCGTCGACTACATCTGGTAGCACCGTCCCAGCCAGAGTCACAAGTAAGGTTAACCAAGCCAGAGTCATGTTCTATTAAAGTGGCAAAAAGAATTACTTTTTTAATATAGCAAAACTAATTCTATCAACTATTATTAAAGGCTAAACAAATATTAATACACAACAGTAGCAAAATTAATATTAATTAATTAAAAAAATTATCTACTGTTGTCTAACAGAAGCATACTGCAACATGTTAAAATCTACAGAAAGAACTAACTAAAAATAATTGAAAACAACAATTAAAGGACTAAAACAACTATATAAGCAAAGCAGTATTGTTTTAATTAAAATCCTAATTTAAATTATTCTAAAAATAACCGTATAAATCTTACCACGACGACAATCTGATATGTGACTAGGAGCAAAAAGAATTAAATTAAAAACTATTTTACCGAAAAAGGCTTTCGCCCCGCTTTATAAATAAAGCAAACCACCACAGCCAAACGGTACACATAAGTTCACCCCCACACACACAGTCACACGAACATAGAGTACAAATAGGTTCTGCTGAGGGCACAGCTCAACAAGCCCTAAAAAACAAAAAAAGGCGGCGGGACAACCGCAGTAGCAAGAAGGAGCTAATCTGGCTCGGGCGGTGGGGGAGGGAGCGGTGGTGCCAAGCATAGAGCCATCGCGCGAAGGTCGGAGATGATGGTGGTGATGGCGTCTCGGTCCTGGTGACGGCTAAGCGGCCGCCAAAGCTGCAAGTAACCACACAATTTGAACACAGCATCAGTAGCGCGTCGGAGAGGAACCCGCTGAATGACAAGCTTATTACGCACAGTCCAGAGCGTCCACGCAAGCGTCCCAATGAGCAGCCACCTAATGTGGCGGCCCGTTACGGGGGAGGCCTGAATCTCGGCAAGGAGGTCAGGGAAGTTGGTGTTACACCAAACCCCACCGACCACCTCGCGGAGGCATCCCCAGAGGAACTGGGCAGACACACACGAGAAGAAGATGTGATTCGAGGTTTCTTCCGTCCCACATAAGGGGCAGATACCGTCACCCGGACCATGGCGTTTAATCACCTCCACGCCAGAGGGAAGCTGGCCACGGATCCATTGCCACATGAAAATTCTGATCTTGAGCGGCAAACGAATGGTCCAAATATACTCGAAGACGGCCAGCTAGGAGAGGAGGCAATGGATCGGTACAGCGACTTCATAGAGAAGCGGCCTTAAGGCTCGAGGCGCCAAGACAGCCGGTCATGGGGCTGAGACAGGTCAGGCTCATGAAGAGCCACGGCATCAAGGAGATCATGCCAAGCGACAACTTCCGGGGGCCCAAAAGGCCGTCGGAACGCGAGATGCCCTAAGTCAATAAGGGCCGCCTCGATGAATCCTAGACTAAACGGCGATGGAGAAGAGGTCAGGAAACCTCGCCGCGAAGGGAAGGTCCCTAGCCCAGCGATCCAGCCAAAACAGCGTGGATGTCCCGGTCCCGATCGAGATAGATGTCCCAATGCGGAGGACCGGTAGGGGCTGAATGATAGACTGCCAGAACTGTGACCCTCCAGACCTAACACAAAAGGCGAGGGGCTGTCCGCGCAGGTATTTACGGCGCACGATCTGCAACCACAGGCCTCCATCGCCATTAGCAATGCGCGAAAGCCAACGAGTGAGGAGGGCCAAGTTCATGCGCTTGGAGGACATGATGCCAAGGCCACCTTGGTCGCGGGTCTTGCAAATTTCGGTCCAGCGGACCATATGGTACTTCTGCTTGTCACCCTCGCCAGCCCAATATAACCGGGCCTGGATCGTACCGATCTTATGGTGAAGAGTCTCGAGGAGGCTGTAGAAACTCATGATGAACAGGAGGAGACTGGAGAGGGACGAGTTGATGAGGATCGTATGAGCTCCCTTAGACCTGCCACGGCTCGATGCGGTGGTGGAGCTTGAGCACCGAGGGCCGCAGATCCGCCACAGACAGACGAGAGTCACTAATGGGGACCCCAAGGTAGGTAGTGGGGAATGTCCCCAACCGACAGTTAAGTCGGTTAGCGATACTCTGGCTCTCAGACGGCGAATATCCTAGAACCATCACCTCGCTCTTATCGAAGTTTATTTTGAGGACCGAGAGGTGTTGGAAACATAGGAGAAGGAATTTCAGGTTCAAGATCTCTGGCGCTGAGCCTTGCACCATGATGATGGTGTCATCGGCTTGGAGGAGGGATACGCCGCCTCCCTCCACCAAGTGCGGGGTAATGCCCAGAATGTGCCCGGCGGCCTTGGCCTTATCCAGGATCGAGGCCAAGGCGTCAACCACCATGTTGAACAGGAACGGGGATAAGGGGGTCTCCCTGTCTAACCCCACAAAAGGTGGGGAAGTAGGGCCCAATTTCCCCATTAATGTTCACCGCAGTGCGACCCGATGACACCATCTGCATGACCCGGGACACCCAGTGATCATCAAACCCTTTCCTCAGCAACACCTCCCGAAGGAAAGGCCAGCTAACCGTGTCATACGCCTTATGAAAGTCAATCTTCAGGAACACTGCTTTGAGGTTTTTGGAGCGGACCTCGTGCAGGACTTCGTGGAAGACCAGTACCCCATCCAAGATGTAACGGCCCTGAATAAAGGCGGATTGGTCCGGATGGGTGATTCGGTCAGCTAAAGGGGCCACCCTATTGGCGTACCCCTTGGCAAGAATGCGGAAGATCACATTGATCACTGTGATAGGGTGGAACTGGCGGATGTCGGAGGCGCCCGGGACCTTTGGAATCAAAGTGATAATCCCATAGTTTAGGCCCTTGAGGTCGGTGGAGCCAACATAGAACTCCTCAAAGAGAGCCATGACCTCCTGCTTGATGACGGGCCAGAACGTCTGGAAGAACTTCACCGGGAGGCCGTCAGATCCCGGGGCGGATGAGGGGTTCATCCCTTTAATCGCAAGCCACACTTCCTCCTCGGAGAACGGGGCCGTGAGGATCGCATTGTCCGCGGCCGAGATGCACTGCGAGCCCTCCCAGAAATGGGGCGCAAGAGCTAAGCCCCCCTAGGGGGGGCTGAAAACAGGTCGCGATAGAAACCGTCAACATGGGCGCGGATGTCAGCAGGCCGCTGCAAGAGGGTCTCCCCATCCCATAGAAGTGGGATGGTATTACGCCGCCTACGACCATTGGCGATCGCCTGGAAGTAAGCGGTGTTCGCGTTCCCCTTGAGGACCCACTTTTGGGTACCCCGAAGGCGCCAATAAGCCTCCTCGTCAGTGTATATGACCATAAGCTGGTCCTCGAGATCATAACGCAGCATCCACTCATCAGGAGAGAGGCCCACCAAGTCAGCCCGAAGGTCCAGGGCCTGAATGGAGTCAAGGAGGGCCTTCTTCCGGAGACGGAGGTCCCGCCCAAGGTTCGCGCCCCACCCTTTCATGAACTGGCGAGAACGCTTGGCACAGAAGTGCCAGTTGTCCACCGCAGAGATGGACCTGTGGGATGCGAGGCGGGCCTCGAGCCAGCGGCTGTGCACGGCCTCAGCAAATCCGTTCTGGTTAAGCCAGAAGGTCTCGAAGCGGAATCTAGGGGTAGAGGGGGGGGGGCGTTCGTCCTGAGACGAAAGAAGCAGAGGAACGTGGTCCGAGCCAATACGCGTGATGGCGCGGAGAGAGGCAAGAGGGCACCTCAGCTCCCACTCAGGAGAGACCAAGACCCTATCCAACACGGAGCGAGTCGGGTCAGCCTGGCGGTTGGTCCAGGTGAACCTGGCCTCAATCCTATCTAATTCCCGCAGACCGAGGTCAGCGATGCAGTCGTTAAACATCTGCATGCGCGGGAAGTTCACTAGATCGTTATTCTTATCCTCCGCAAAACGGAGGAGGTTGAAGTCACCACCGATGACGTACGACCGGGAGGCGGGCCGCTAACACCTTCCTCCTGAGCTCATCGAGGAAGAGTGCCGAGCGTCGGTGATCAGCGGGACCATAAACTACAATGATCTCCCATTTGAAGTTCAGGGCGCGCTCAAAGATTTCCATGCTCATGAAGAACTCGCCCCTATCCATGCTACCAACCTCAAAAGTGGCATCCTTGACACCTAATAGGATGCCACCAGAGTGCCCGGCGATCCCACTAGAAGGGAGCCAATGCCAGGCAAACAGGTCAGTGCTTAGGTGCTCGAGCTCAGCTAGGGTGAAGTCAGTTCAAATGGTCTCTTGGATTGCTACAATGTCAATTCGCTCCCCGCGCATGTATTCGATGAGTTGGCGTCGCCGGCCATCCTGGCCGAAACCGCGAATGTTCTAGAAGAGAGTCCGCAATAAACCGCCATTGAGGGGCTGCTTGACCCTAGGACACGGGAGGCGCTTTGTGCACGAAGGGCAACGGTGCGAGACCGGGTGCGACCGCGGATCTCCAGGGGGGCGGGTGCAGCCGAGCGGGATGGCGGGGCGGACGGAAGGGGGCCGCTAGCCTCCGAGGATGAGGAGGCCAAGCGAGCACGGGCC